>NC_045144.1:6798175-6967285 GCF_008831285.2 Nymphaea colorata
CCAATTTCATTTTCAAAATTCGATCTGATTTTGATTTTTATATGCATATCCACATTCAAATTTCTAATCACAATGTGGTCGATTTTCAACATGTAAGAACATTGGATATGGGATATTTATTTAACATTAAATCTGAATCCGAATCTGAATCAGAAACCTGATTGGCTGTTATTTCTTAAGTCTAAATTCAATCTGATTTTTTAAACAGATATTAAATTTTTCATAGTATCCAATTTTTTTTGGGAACCATTCAGTCGGATATCCAATTAATTAAAGTCAAATAGATCGGCATCCCTAGCACAAAACGAAAGATTCAAAAAAAAAAAAAAAATTGTAGGGTCTATGCATGCCTACATGGCAGTACTGAGACAGCCCCCACCCCCAACCTCTTCTCTTTTTACTATTCATAAGAAAAATCAACCCGATGCTCTCATTGTATTCAACAACAGATACTTCTTTTAGTTTGTTTCTTTTGGATTCATTCCCCTTTCTCCTTCTCCTATAGCAAATAAGTCAATAAAATGCGTTTCTTTTGGATTCATTCCCCTTTCTCCTTCTCCTATAGCAAATAAGTCAATAAAATGCGAGCGGATCTAAGTTTGTTTTCATTTGGTTTCTTTGGTTCTGTGAAATTCGAAAGGACCTAAGTTTTGGTGTATTTAGTTTACTGAAACCTGAATTACATCCCTCCAAATTAGCCTAATTTTAATGAAAACTATCACATATTGATAGACTTGACAACTTTTACTAGGAAAAAAAATTACCACTGTAAACAACGCAGCAACGGGTGTAGGAAATATTATATTTCAATAATTTCACCTTTCATATAAATTTTTCCTTAAAATTTGAAGAGAAACATCGGATTTGCTATTCAGATAATATTCTAATTATGACATATAAAATTGGGCTGAAAACTTGATTTTGGATTAAGTAATGCTGAATTTTAATGTGAAAATTATGTCTCTACTGAATTTTACAAAAACCATCTTTACTCTAGTTTTGGTGTACTAAAAGAGGTCTGTCAAATATTTGGACGATTGCATATGACTCCTTAAGAGGCTGTTCGGATAATGAAATGGTAACATAAGGTCCCACAAACCGTAGACGAAGCTAGAAAATTCTGGTTAAGAGTTGCTAGTTACAAAATTTTAAACTTTTAAGGGGAATCAATATATAAATGGAAAAATTTTCTGTGAAGTATGAAACATGAAAAGAGAAATCTTTCGTGGGTATATGTGATAGTTTTTGAAGAAGGTTAATGAAATAGTATGTTACCGTTTCACTTGTCAAAACGACCCCTAAAGTGTTAATGAGAATGATCAAATTAATAGAGTACATGGAATAAATAACCCCCAGTTATAAAGGTTTTTGTGATGTAGTAAGAGCACCCGGCTGGGGTTGAAGACACGGCCACATTGCAAACGGATTATAGTTTCTATAAATTATTCTTACCAAAGAAAAAAAAAAAAAGTTTTTACTCCAAGAACCGTTTCTATCTATGTGGGAGGATTCACACATATGTATGCCCGGACAACTGTCAGTCCTATATATCATTCAGCATTTTTTGGGAAGCAATTTTATTAACTGTCAGTCCTATACACACACATACATTATTTCATGTTAAAAGGCTTGAATTACATTTTGGTTGGGATGGTATGTATTTTTTAAATCGAAAGAGTTTGGCGACAAGTTTTTAATTTTTTGAGAAAATCGAATCTATACAGATCATAAAATATAATTATGTATACACTTGAGTATAGATCAATCTCTTTCTCTCTCTCTCTCTCTCTCTCTCTCTCTCTATATATATATATATATATATATATATAGGGCACAAAGAGTAGACCACCGAAAATTGATTGATACCACTAATACAAAGCCAGATGGTCGTTTGCAAAACTGATTGTGCTCTTTCGCATAATCGAACCTTATAAATATTATCTCAATAATGTTTTGATGAGAATCTTACACTAAGTCATTTTTTGAGTTCAATATG
Source organism: Nymphaea colorata (assembly GCF_008831285.2). NCBI lineage: Eukaryota > Viridiplantae > Streptophyta > Magnoliopsida > Nymphaeales > Nymphaeaceae > Nymphaea > Nymphaea colorata. The sequence continues at coordinate 6,800,172 of NC_045144.1, forward strand.
TTCTTATAGTAATAAAAAAAATGGACTCTTATGACAACAAATTTTTAATTGTAGAAAATTAAGTTTTTTTTTTCTTATGAGCAATTTTACATGCTTTATATTGAATTAGCATGTATAAACATAACAGAATGTTCATATTTTGTTTCACAATCATTTTGTCAGGTATTTTAGGAGGTCTGGTTTCACACACACACACATATATATATATATATATATATATATATATATATATATATATATATATATATATATAGAGAGAGAGAGAGAGAGAGAGAACCCCATCTTGAGTAAAATTTCGACATGCTATATGCATCATGCTTTAAATGATCAAGATGGTACTATAAAATTATGTAAATTTGAAACGGCAATAGAAATTGATAAAAAGTTAATGTTATTTCTCAAAACTTCAGAAAGAAATTCTTGTAATTGATTAACAAAGAACCGGTCATTCACTGGTAGGAACGAAGAAAATAGTTGGTAGTTTAAACTTTATATTTTTGTGAACAGAAAGGACAATATTTAATGACCATTCTGGTTTAATAATAGAAAGGAAGGACAATATGCCACCGAAAAAAAAAAGAAGACAAGAAGTTTACAAATAGGAAATGATCACTTTGCTTAACACCACCATGAATTATACGAGAACGCGCAATGGCTTTACATTTAAAGATGGCTAAACACACTATAAAGTTGAGCTTTGTCAACCACCATGTTTTCCTGAACTTCTAATTGAGCGAGAGGCGCACTTGCAACAATTAAAAGGAAAAGTAGCTGCCTGAAAACCTTTGTCACTGTCACCGTGTTGCCTCTAGCTTTGCGTTTAGATTAAGCCCAAGGACAGTAGCACCTTCTCCAAAAGATATCGAAGCCCCTTCCATTATTCAGAAAAAATGAGAAGCTTATTGCTGTGCCAAAACCTACACCAAAACCTAGTGCCACCGATGTGTTCTTCCACATTCTCTCTTCATTTGCTTGCTTCAGTACAAGAAATGGAATAGATGTGGTGCTCTCATTGGCTTCACAGGCAAGCAAGAGTGGAGGGCCACAGAGACTTGGATTCCCTTCGAAGCTCCAATGATCGAAGGTGGAAAATTGTGGTGATTGAGGGATTCTTCCAGCAAGGTTGTTATATGAGAGATTCAGGTACTCAAGAAAATTCAGTTTAGAAAGTTCTTCTGGTATTTCACCTGAAAGGTGGTTATGAGATAGATCCAATGATTCCAGTTGTTGGAGGCCACCAAAATTCTTAGGAATTGACCCTTTAAGCTTGTTGTTCGAAATTCTTAGTGCTTGGAGCCATTTAAGGTCTCCAATCTCTTCAAGAATCTCACCCTCAAAGTAATTGTTGGAAAGGTCAATTGTGTTCATGAGGAACAAATTTTCATCTTGGTAACTTAATGTTTCTCCTTTGATTGTCATTGCCACTTCCCATTTTGTACCAAAATCATTAAGAAGAGCCACATCCCAAAGAGCATGGGAGATGTCGAAAGTCTTCATTGCATTGAGACTTAACAACAAGCTCATTGGAAATTTTCCACTAAATTGATTGGTGGAGATGTCAAGCATGAGCAGTCCTTGGAAAGCAGTCTTGTCAAAAGAGAAGTTAATAGCACCACTTAGAAAGTTGGAACTTAACACGAGAATGCTTAGTTTTGGCAGCTTCGAAAGCCATGAAGGGAAGTCACCACTTAATTTATTCTTCCCTAAATTTATGAACACAAGCCATTTGCAGTGACCAAGGGATTTAGGGATATGACCTTCTAACATGTTGTCACTTAAATCCAGTATATCCAATGAATCTCTTGCCTTGCCAGTAACCTCTGGGATTTGTCCTTGCAATTGATTGTTCTGGAGATGGACATTCGCCAAACTCATGTTAAAGATGCAAGTAGGTATCTGGCCGCTGAACTTGTTGTTTGAGAAGTCCACCACCCCAAGTTCAGTGAGGTTGCACAAGAAAGCTGGTATTTCTCCTGTCACACTATTATTCTTGATTGAAAAAGACTGCAAATAATTAAAAGATAGAGAATTTGGAAGGCTATTCAACATGTTATAGCTCAAATCAACTAAATCACCGTTGAGAACAGTCCCTGGTACAAAGCCTGTTATCATGTTGTGGGATATGTTCAAATAGCCGAAAGTATTTAACCATTGCGGAATTTCCTCAGTGATCCTGTTCTTCGAAAGGTCCAAACCATCCATGGGCATCTGGTGACGAAGGAATCGAGGGAACTGGTTGATATTGCACGAGGCCAAGCTCAAGTCTTGTAGTCTTGAAAACTTAAGAGTGGGGTTGTCAATGCCTACAGTCAAGTTATTTCGAGAAAGTGACAATGACCGAAGCTTTTTGAAGTTTGTAAAAATTCCAAGGTCGAGATAGCCATCAAATTTGTTGTTTGAAAGGTCAAGGTCTTCAAGCAGAGATTGGGCAAAAGATGGTCCTTGAAATAAACTAAAAGGAAAAGGCCCTACAAAGGAGTTGGAAGAAAGGTCCAATTTTTCTATATTAAGAAGATTGTATGAATTTGGGATCGGGCCACCAAAATTATTATTGTTGAGGTTGACAATACGAATAGAGTGAGGTAAAGATGGTAAGAGGCCACTGAAAGTGTTTTTAGAAAGGTCAAGGTAAGTTAGTCGAGTGAGGTTGGCAAACAATAAAGAGTCTATGCAACCTGACAATCTAGTCTGACTTAGATCCAGGTGAGTTAAATCTGTGAGGTTTGCTATTGAGAAAGGAAGACTGCCTGACAGATTGGTATAAGAAAGTTCTAACTGTACTAAGGATGTCAGATTAACAATCCAAACACGAAAAAGGTCTCCTAAGAGCTCAATGCCACCAAGATTAAGAATTTCGAGCTTACTTGTTGGTAATTTGGTAGGTAATGAAACCCTCAATAAGTCATTGCCTTCCACATCAAGAACCTTCAAGTGAGGAAGTTCAAAAATTTCAATCGGTAGGTGGCCGGACAAGTTGTTCTGACTAAGCCTTAAAGATTGAAGCTTGCTCTCTGAAGGGAAAAATGATGGCATTAATTCCCCTTGTAGCTCATTGTATGCTAGATCAAGAGCTTGAAGATGTGGGAGCATGAAAATATGAGGAGTGAGGCTTCCTTCAAGATCACAACCAACTAAACTAAGGGACCGTAGATTGGGCAATGCCGATGCTAAGTTGGCTCCCCACTCTTGCGAGTTGCGGAGATTGAATATGACAAAATTCAAGTGGAGGTATTTTAATTGCTTAAAGTTCCCCACGAAGCCTTCCAGATCCTCTTGTATTTCCAAGCCACCCAAAAGAGGGGAAAGGTCTAAAGCAACCAAATTAGACAAGTTTGAAATCTCGTATGGTACCTTGCCCGAAACCCAAGCTCTAGAGAGATTGAGATGAGTCAAGTGGGTGAGCTGACCCAGTTGTGAAGGTATGGTAGAACTATTGAAGTCACAACCACTGAGGTCAAGGTGCTGGAGCAGGTGGAGATCAAAAAGAGCAGGAGGTATTCTTGACCCTGCAATATCAATATCAATTGTAGCATCAAGTTCAAGGCCAATGATGTATCCAGTGTGGGAATCACACTCTACTCCCTCCCACAAGCAGCAGTCAGACTCATTTCCATTTCCACCCCATGAACTTAGCCTTCCATTGGATAGATGGAGATCCTCCTTGATACGCAACAGAATGGAGGCTTGACTGCTGAGGCACGAAGCACTTGCAACTCCGTCTACAGTGCTTACCAAGAGAAGCAGTAGTAGTAATAAACATCCCATTATCGTTGTTGTAATAGAGGGAACCAACATCGACAATCCTGCAGGTCTGCAACTTCTTCTTGTCTCACACACCATGGGCAACCTCCTCTGCAAGGAAATTAGAGATTGGTTAGAACACATGATTTCAATTGCTAAACTATCAATGAACAAAAAGTTACCAAAAGTGTTGTGATAGAAAACGGGAAGCCTCTCCTCTCTCTCTTTCCCTCTCTCTCTCCAACTGATTAAGCTGTGTGTATTTCTGAAGTGAGGCATGCATTTAAAGAGGATGAATTGAGAGGTCATCTTTTTAGTCTTTGAAAGAGACAGAATCAATGAGGTGAAAAGCTGCTTGGTTGTTTAACGGTGCAGCAGGCAGAAATTTCAACTCGAGTGTACATCAACGCGTCTAACATCACTATTGGTTTAGTTGGAAATAAGCTCTGTGCTGTGCTCCATGGAGTGTAGCATAGCTGCTTGGGTTAGAGGTACGTTAAATGACCCATTCCCAGTTTGATTTCCATCCGTGTACGCCACGCTCCTGTGCTAATTATGTTGATGATCATGTGGAAGCACTGTTCTAGTTGACACACATTAGACCAGCAGTAGGCACACAAGCAGCCAGGCATATGGGTTTCAGATTCACAATATTAACTTGTTTCTGCAAAAGGATTTTTTTTATAAAAAAAAAAAGCAAAAGAAAGTGATGATCGAATATTCACTGCACGAAATTAGAAAAATTAAAAAGCAAAGCTTAATAAAATAATAACTATTATTATTATAGGTGCCTCCGTTGAATTCTTGGTTGTCGGAAGCTGATCCACACTGAGTTCGAACGTTGTAAGGCTTTTTAGGGCACATCCGGGTAATTATGGGGAATTTATCAGATCCCATACAAGTGAAGAACAGTCTATATGATTTATCTGTATCCAAATTCACTATGTTAATATGATTTGTAAATTCTCAGCCAAATTAGATCCAGCTTTAAAGATGTATTAAGAACTGAATTTGAAAATGGATGAATATCAGATATAGTATATTTGTTTAAAACTAAATATTAGTCTGATCGATCGCATATTTATTGAAACCCAAATCTAAATTCAAAATCTATCAGATGTCATTTTATAAACTTGAATTTGAGTCAATTTCTTAATTTTTTCTTTACACAGTTTGGTCAGTATCCGATCGATTTTTTAAGTTCCCTACAAAATTGAAGCAGGTGAAATTGAATTAAGATGAAGAAATAATGATCATCACGGTAACAATATTCCCATTTCATTTTCAGCCAACGAGGGGGAGAGACATAGAAAGAGGGATGTTTATTGCCACTTTATTTTCTAACATATCTGGGTTGAAAAATAAGACGCTTCAATCATTTTGTTTGAAGGTGACAACATTTTACTGTATTGAATTTGAGATCATTTATATCCATAGACTTCTGTCACTCTCACCATCTAGCTTCTGCTATAAGCCTTCATGATCCTGCATCTAGATTAAGCCCAGGGCCAGTAACACCTTCTCCAAGAGATATCGAAGCTCCTTCCATTATTCAGAAAAAATGAGAAGCTTAATGTTGTGCCAAAACCTAGTGCCACCGATGCATACTTCCACATTCTCTCTTCATTTGCTTGCTTCAGTACAAGAACCAGAATCGATGTGGTGCTCTCATTGGCTTCACAGGGCAGCAAAAAATGGAGGGCCACAGAGACTTGGATTCCCTTCGAAGCTCCGATTATCGAAGGTGGAAAATTGTGTTGATTGAGGGATTCTTTCAGCAAGGTTGTTATATGACAGATTTAGGTACTCAAGAAAATTCAGTTTAGTAAGTTCTTCTGGTATTTCACCTGAAAAGTAGTTATGAGACAGATCCAATGATTCTAGTTGTTGGAGACCACCAAAGTTCTTAGGAATTGACCCTCTAAGCTTGTTGTTTGAAATTCTTAGTGCATGGAGCCATTTAAGGTCTCCAATCTCTTCAAGAATCTCACCCTCAAAGTAGTTGTTGGAAAGGTCAATTGTGGTCTTGAGGAACCAAATTTCATTTCGGTAACTTAATGTTTTTCCTTTGATTGTCATTGCCACTTCCCATGATGGACCAAAACCAAAAGCATGACCTATTATATCTGCATGAAAATGCCAGATCTTGGAAGTCGTCATTGCATTAAGACTTAACAACAAGCCCATTGGAAGTTTTCCGCTAAATTGGTTGGTGGAGATGTCAAGCAAGAGCAGTCTTTGGAAAGCACTCTTGTCAAAAGAGAAGTTAATATCACCACTTAGAAAGTTGGACCTTAACACAAGAATTCTTAGAAATTGCAGCTTTGAAAGCCATGAAGGGAAGTCACCACTTAATTTTATTTTCCCTAAATCTATGAAATGAAGCATATTGTACTGACCAAGGGATTTAGTGATATGACCTTCTAACCTGTTGTCACTTAAATCAAGTGCATTCAACGAACATCTTGTGTTGCCAATAAGCTCTGCTATTTGTCCCTGCAATTGATTGTTCTAGGGCTTGACTATCACCAAACTCAAGTTAAAGAAGCAAGTAGGTGTCTTGCGGCTTAATTTGTTGTTCGAGAAGTCAACCAAATAAATTTCAGTGAGGTTGCACAAGGAAGCTGGTATTTATCCTGTCACACTATTATTCTTGATTGAAAGAAACCACGAACCGTTAAAAGACTGAGAATTTGGAATGCCATTCAACATGTTATAGCTCAAATCAACTAAATAAGCGTTTAGAACAACCCCTGGCTTGATGCCTGTTATCATGTTGTGATATATGTTCAAACTAACAGAAACAGTTAACCATTTTGGAATTTTCCCAGTGATCATGTTCTCTGAGAGGTTTAAATCAACAATGGACTCATGGTAAAGAAGGAATCGGGGGAAGTGGTCGATGTTGCACGAGGCCAATTCCAAATATTCTAGACTCGGAAGCTTGAGGGGTGGGGTTGTCAACTACAGTCAAGTTATTTCCAAAAAGTGACAATGAGTTAAGCTTTTTGAAGTTTGGAAAAATTCCAAGGTCGAGGTATCCATCAAAGGACTTCAAGTGGAGATTGCACAAAAGATGGTTCCTGGAACAAACTTGGAGGAATTGCTCCTACCAGGGAGTTGTAAGAAAGGTCTAAGCTTTCCATATTAAGAAGATTAATTGAATTTGAGATCGGGCCACTAAAATTATTATTGTTGTGGTGGATAATACGGAGAGAGTGAGGTAAAGATGGTAAGAAGCCACTGAAACTGTTCTTAGAAAGGTCAAGGTAAGTTAGTCGAGTGAGGTTGGCAAATAATAAGGAGTCTATGTAACCTGACAATCTATTCTGACTTAGATCCATGTAAGTTAAAGCTGTGACATTTGCTATTGAGAAGGGAAGACTGCCTGACAGATTGGTATTAGAAAGATTCAATGAAATTAGGTGTCAAAAATTACCGAAATAATTTGGTAGGTGGCTGGGAAGACAGTTCCCACTTCTTTTGAGAGGGGCATTGTTTTGTAATTTTACTAGAAAATGTTTCAGGTTCCAGTTTTGTCCTTATTAAGGGGGGAGTCTTTGTATTTAATTAATAGAGGCATTTGGATCATATCTATTCCATAATGCATGGCCCCTTGTTAAAAACGGCATTGATTTTATCAAAATTGCAATACAAAAAAAATTATTATTCCAAACCCCGTAATTGTTGGAATATCTTTACTTTGGTACAGGTAATTTATTTTAATAAACTCAGTGCATTCAAAAAAATGAGGAAGAAAAATTACCTCCCACTGTGTAGCTCAGTTAGAGCCATGAATTCGGCATTCTCACCAGCACCCTTAATCAAGATAGTGCGTGGCTCGAGATAGCCCGTTCAAAATGTCGTCCCTGCTCGGACGGATTGAACCTTGTTAGTTTCATTTTTCTGAATAGTGACAAAAACAATACATTTAAAAGCATTAAAAACCCCAATAACAATAGATTGGTTTGGAATAGACATCACTCGATTATAATCAAATATTACAAGGAAACGACCTAACATGCTCAGTTTCTAAAGGTATTTATTTACATTGGACAGGAAAGTATTCTAGACAGGGAGTGATTAAAATGCAAAATTTCTTAAACTCTTAGAACTTCATATTTCTTGAGCTGCGCAAATATGTAACTACTGCATGCAGGTTGGCATGCAAACTGAAATAGTACATGCTACCAGAAAAGAAACAGAATTTTCTTTGGAAAATAATAATTAATTAGGTTGGCATCGGAGTAATTTTGCTAAATAAATTTATAAAAAGGATCAAGTGTTTCTGAAATATTTTAATTTTGAGATGCTATATGCATCATGCTTTAAATCATCAAGACGATTGCTATAAAATTATGGAAATTTGAAACGGCAATAGAAATTGATAAAAAGTTAATGTTATATCTCAAAACTTCAAAGAGAAATTCTTGCAATTGATTGACAAAGTACCGGTCATTCACTCGTAGGAACGAAGAAAATACTAGGTAGTTTTAACTTTATATTTTGGTAAATAGGAGTAGCTATATTTAATGACTCATTCTGGTTTTACAATAGAAATGAAGGACAATCACCTTTAGTTTTGTTTCACACTATGAACACATACAAGAACACTGAACACAAGAATCCTTGTATACTACATGAGAAAGCAATATGTCACCGAAAAAAAAGACAAGAAGTTTACAAATAGGAAATAATCCCTTTGCTTAACACCACCATAAATTATACGTCAACATGCAAAGGATTTTAAATTTAAACATGGCTAAACACACTATGAAGTTTAGCTTTGTCAATTACCAGGTTTTCCTGAACTTCTAATTGAGTAAGAGGCGCATTTATAACAATCAGAAGGAAAAGTAGCAGTTTGAAAACCTTTGTCACTCTCACCATGTTGCCTCTAGCTTCTGCTATAAGCCTTCATGATCCTGCTCCTAGATTAAGCCCAAGGCCAGTAGCACCTTCTCCAAAAGATATTGAAGCCCCTTCCATTATTCAGAAAAAATGACAAGCTTATTGCTGTGCCGAAACCTACACCAAAACCTAGTGCCACCGATGTGTACTTCCACATTCTCTCTTCGTTTGTTTGCTTCAGTACAAGAAAAGTTATCGATGTGCTGCTCTCACTGGCTTCACAGGGCAGCAAGAATGGATGACCACAGAGACTTGGATTCCCTTCGAAGCTCCAATCATCGAAGGTGGAAAAGTGTAGTCATTGAGGGATTCTTCCAGCAAGGTTGTTATATGACAGATTCGAGTACCCAAGAAAATTGGGTTTAGTAAGTTCTTCTGGTATTTTACCTGAAAGGTGGTTATGAGACAGATCCAGTGATTCTAGGTTTTGGAGGCCACCAAAGTTCTTAGGAATTGACCCTGTAAGCTTGTTGTTCAAAATTTTTAGTGCTTGGAGCCCTTTAAGGTCTCCAATCTCTTCAAGAATCTCACCTTCAAAGTCGTTGTTGGAAAGGTCAATTGTGTTCATGAGAAGCAAAATTTCATCATACGAGTCCCGCACAACAGGTGTCCTCTTTCCTTCAACGGATGCGACAGCGTGTCCGCGTGTCCTGAGCCTCTGAAGCACTAGTCGGGGTCAGGACACTGCCCAATCCTTCTCTGTTCACCTTTCTCAATCGTCTGAAAAACCTGAATCTTCATCAACTTCAAATCGCCAGTGTTTTCAGCTCCAAACTCCGATTTGGTCAAGTAGATATGCGTTGGAATTGTCTTTGTGTTGGCTATCTGCTCACCAATTTTTAGATTTTTTGGTGAGGGCACCATGGCGCAGTGGATTTTTGAATAAGAACCTGTTCTGAGGAGTACCCTGTGACTGAGAACCTAGTCTGGCGTGTGACTTTGGGGCTCAATGAATCTGGATAGGAGACAACACTGACAGCGAGCTTGGAGGCGTTGAATTCCTAAAGATGTCTTTTATTTTTTGGTCCAAGTTTCTTGAAGTTTGAACCACTCTATGAGAACAATTTTAGAAGAAGTAAAGGTCCCTGGAGCAGTAACAGCGAGTTTGGGTGACCAATGTGTCACTAATAGGTAAACTAAGTGTGGCAGGGTATAGCATAAGACCCCAGCAAACGGTGAGGATCTATCCGGGTGAGGCTCTCCAAGTTGGGAACTCAAGCAGGAGCTTGGTGCTAGAAGAGATTCCTTTTGTCTCTAGCCAAGAAGGAGGGAACCATGAAAGAAAGCACCATGAGCCGTATGTGGATATTTCACCAGCACGAGCAATGCAGCAGCTTTGTGAGAAAATCATTGAGGCCAACAACAGACTGCAAACAAAATGGAAGCAAGATAAAATCGCCACAGGTTCAACGGTTGAGAACGAGACCACAACCATGAGAGGGCCATTGTTGCCACAATCCTTCACTCCTCATTGTATGGCCAAGCCTAAGGAGGGTGGCAGTGGTACTTCAAAGAGCTTGTTGAATAGTCTACAAAGGGCAGCAACAGGAAAGATAGTCACGAGTTCGATAAGTGACCAAGGAGAGCGGGTCGAAGAGATTCCAAACTGTACAAAGAAGGAACTTGTCCCAACGTCTTGGAAGGGATCCAAAACCTTGGGTCTAGAGGACCCAAGGTTTATAGCTAAGTGAACCAAGATGTTTCTCATGTATATAAGCTTTATAATTAGGGCTTTTTAGGATGACCCTTGAATGAAGAATGAATTTATTTTCACTTAGGGCATCACTCTCTCTCTCATCCCTTCTCAACCAAGTCTACTAGTCTTCTCGGTGGCGGCCGGATTGATTTCTTCTCACCCTTGACCAGCGATGGCTGGTGTCTTTCTTCGATCCGACGGCGTCAATCATCCTCCCGTCCTCAATACTCTTTTCTTCTTCTCCCCAATCGACCAAAGGAACATCTGTTTCCCTGATCCTACGATAGAAGGAGAAGCTGTGGCAGATCACAAAGCTAAGACCAACCACCCTGCTGAGCGTGATCTTGGGTAGCGATAGCGCCTCGGCAGCGAGATCCTATCACCTTCTTAATAATCAGGCAATGAATTGTCAAGGCCACTTGTCATTATAATCGAGGAAAATTTGACTCCCCGACTCAAGAAGTTGTACGCAAACCCATCCTAAGTAGTTTCAATCCAGTGTAGGCAACACTGAACCTGGTCATTTTGACCAACTTACCCCTAACTCATTTGGATCTACAATCTCGATTCAAAGTATTGGATTCATACCATAAACCTTAGGTTGATCTAAACCATGACATTAACCCAAGCATAACTTATTTGGATTTGGATCCTAGGTATTGGATTCTGGATCCCAAGTATTATGTTTTGGATCTTTCATTATGTTTCTTAGAGCTCAGATTTCGGATCTCAAGTCTTAGATTTTGGATCTCAAATTTTATACTTTGGATTTTGAATCAGATCTCTCATACAAGTTTCGAATCATAAATCTCAAATTATGGGTTATGGATTTCACATTTTACACCCTAGATTTTGAATCTTAGATTTCAGATCTTAGATATTAGATTTTAAATCTTGAATCTTACATTAGGTTCCAAAATAAATGAGTATTTAGTCCTAATCCTAGGATCAATTCCTACGAAAACAAATGCAAATACAAAGTTTTAAACCATATAATCATCAGATTTGGACATATCCTTTCAGAAGTTAGATCTTAAGAGATCTTGTAACTCCCAAAAAAGTTTAGTCTCGCATCTAAGAGATTGTGAGGAATCTTTGGGGAACTTATAAAGAGAATTGTTAAGTAGTTGGTTGACCCGGTTCCTAGCCTTTTGAGGTTGAAAATAAAACTTCTAGGGACGGGTTTGGATTTGTTTGATTAGGAGCCGAGCCTAGCATAGATCTTATCGTTATAGTGATATTAGAGTACAACTCAATACTGAGAGCTAAGGTTCCACATGCTAGGACGTGTGTACTTTAAAAGGAGTGAATTGTAAAATCCCAAAAGTTAAATCTTATATTCAAGATTGTGAGAATTAGTGGGGAGCTTATAAAGGGATTGTTAAGTAGTTTAATGTTTTGGTTTTAAGTTCATAAATTACAAAAAAAAACCCAAGATTAAATGAGTTTGCTCCAGCTGAGTGAAGTTCGTGTAATTAACTTGGATTCCACTCAATTATAAGCTTAAAGTTTCAGCTAAGTTTGAGCTCCACTGGTTTATAAAGGAGTGAAACTCGAGTCAAGCTTAACCGAGAGAGTTAGAGTTGGCTCAACAAGTTAATTACAGAAAACATTATTTTTATTTTATTACCTAAACATAAAAACCAAGCTGTCACAAAATATGACTTTCAGATCATGATAATATCTTTTTCTAAAGGTGTCATCCAAACACGACCTACAATTCATATACCAAAAAAAAAAAAACCTGCCAAATCTTTGCTGAAAAGTCAAAAATATGAAACTCTAAAATCTAATATCTCAAGATCTCATATCATTTGATCGAATCCTAAATCTAAGGAGATCAAATCATATCAGAGTTCAAAATTTAGGGCGCCTGAGATCTCTGAGTCAAGGCCTCAATTTTGCTGCGAAGCCTGGTGTAATCAGAAAGACGCCATATTAGCTCTAGACTAACTTGGATGCATTTCCATGAATTAAACTCTTTTTAGATATGCAAATGATTCAGAGTTGGAATACTTAAATACTTTAATTGAGTGGTCGGATCCAATAAGACTACGTCTTAAATAAATTAATGCTATCAGCTTGCTCGGTCAGATCCATCTGTTCAGTGCCTCAGCCTGAAGATGTCGTGAAAATCACATGTAGAAATTCGAAGAAAATTTTTAATTTAAAGGCCTACTTTTTAGCGACAATTTCTTATATTGTCTTACTTTCCTGGATTCGTCCAGCGGAGGTCGTACTTATGCGAACACAAAAAAAAAAGGTTGTCAAATTAAATCATGCCATGTTAAAAGAGGTAAAACTTATGCTAGTGGAACAGTTAATTTTTCTCTTGCCCACAAAAAAAAATAAAAAAAGAAAAAGAAAAGTATATCACTGGTGGTAGAGTTGAAAGTTTTGGCTTCGTGGCAAGCTAATTAAAAAAAGTTTTAAACCCTTGAAAAGGGATTGGGGATTAAGGTTGCTTGTAGAATAAGTTAAACCAACTCAGGCTCCTTTCAAACTCGCTCGTAAAAACTCGGTTTAAATTTATGCTTGAAATGTTGAACGATTAAATGAGTCGAACTCAACTATAAATTTACGCTTGAATTGTTAAGCAAGTCGAAAGAAGTCGACTCATTTCAACTCAGCTTGGCTCAACTAGGGTCAATTGTTAAATGGTTGTTCATAGTTGAATTAGTTAAAAGAAACCAATTAAATGGGTTAACGAGTGAAAAGAAACAAGATAAGTTAGCTTAATGGAAGCCATTTACAAGAGTCTAGCTCAAGCTCGACATTGTATTGTCAAGTCGAGAGCTCGAGCCTATTGCATGGAGACTTTGACCCAAGTTCATGCTGAGTTCAAGCTCGAGCTGGCCCAACTCGAGCTTGACTAAGTTTGTGTGTGGCCCTATTAAAGATTGTTCTATGTAAATAAATAAATGATTCAGAGGCACCATTATATAAACATGCAAACTGTTGGGCCTCACCAATACATAAATTTATCAACTTTGTGGGACTGTGTGGCAACTGTCCACAGGCCAAATGTGACGGAGGGCCTTATCACCATTGTATATTTTAACTGAGAGAGTGCAATGGCAGTGATGAACTCTTAACTGAGAACTCTTAACAGTGCGGCCAGACCAAGAAACTCAAAAGGATATGACACATGATATTTGGTCCCTACAATAAATTTTCATTTATAACATTGTGTCGATTGTTATAAATAAAATACTAGCGTGGCTATCCAAGAAACAATGTATCTTGTTCAAATAAAATAGTGGATGAGCACTACAAACTATAGCTATTCCATCGTCAACCAATCCTTTCCTGCAAAATGCACAATTGATGAGCTATTAAATTTTAATACTTTTATTTAATTTGTGCCTACTTAGCTAAGCAACACTTTTTGCATAAAGGTACACCTATAACCTTAATTTGCTTAAGGAATAACCTTCTTTATAATCCGGCAATGGATTGTCAAGGCCACCCATCATTATAATGGAGGAAACATCGACTCCCTGACTCAAGAAGTTGTATGCAAACCCATGCTAAAGATTATAGTAATCCGGCTTTTATGCAGACAATCAATGCACCTCCAAGCAGTAAGCTTGGGTTTGGAATTTGCTTGGTCGACGAGTCTAACATCCTTGTAAATCTTTACTCTCTATCAGTGCCAACAACTGAGTTTTCCATAACCAGAAACTGTTATGGTTCAGTTTCAATGAAATAAAATTGGCTGTATTCAAGGTAAAGGGATATGGGTATGGTTAAGACGTTGATGGTGGAGAAGATGAAGAAGCCATTGACAAGAACGAAGTGGGCTAAGCTTCACTTCAGGGCTCTGATACCATAAAGAAATTGAGTGTAAAAAAAAAAAAGCTTTAACATGGTTCTGTATTCAGCTCCTATATCTGCCATGGTAAGAGCTCTCACCGCTCGATTATTCGTTCAATCACCAATGGAAAAATGAAAATATTATTTTTCTATATGCATCATGCTTTAAATCATCAAAATTTGAAATGGCAATAGAAATTGATAAAAAGTTAATGTTATTTCTCAAAACTTCAAACAGAAATTCTTGTACTAGATTAACAAAGTACCAGTCATTCTCATTCCTATGAACAAAAAAAATAGTGGGTAGTTTTGACTTTATATTTTGAGAAATAGAAGGATATATTTAATGGTTTATTCTGGTTTAACAATAGAAAGGGCAATCAATTTCATTTTTGCTTCACAGAATTCATAAAATATGAACACATACAAGAACACTGAGCACAAGAATTATCGTATACTACATGACAAAGCAATATGCCACTGAAAAAAAAGACAAGAACTTTACAGATAGGAAATGATCCCTTTGCTTAACACCACCATGAATTATACGTCAACATGCAATGGCTTGTACATTAAAAGATGGCTAAACACAATATAAAGTTGAGCTTTGTCAACCACCAAGTTTTCCTGAACTTCATTGAGCTAGAGAAGCACTTGCAACAATTAAAAGGAAAAGTAGCTGCCTGAAAACCTTTGTCACTCTTACCGTGTTGCCTCTAGCTTCTGCTATAAGCCTTCATGATTCTGCCCCTAGATTAAGCCCAAGGACAATAGCACCTTCTCCATAAGATATCGAAGCCCCTTCCATTATTCAGAAAAAGTGAGAAGCTTATTGTTGTGCCGAAACCTACACCAAAACCTAGTGCCACCGATGTGTACTTCCACATTCTCTCTTCATTTGCTTGCTTCAGTACAAGAAATGGAATAGATGTGGTGCTCTCATTGGCTTCACAGGGCAGCAAGAGTGGAGGGCCACAGAGACTTGGATTCCCTTCGAAGCTCCCAGCGTCAAAGGTGGAAAATTGTAGTGATTGAGGGATTCTTCCAACAAGGTTGTTATATGACAGATTCAGGTACTCAAGAAAATTCAGTTTAGTAAGTTCTTCTGGTATTTCACCTGAAAGGTGGTTATGAGACAGATCTAGTGATTCTAGTTGTTGGAGGCCACCAAAGTTCTTTGGAATTGACCCTCTAAGCTTGTTGTTCGAAATTCTTAGTGCTTGGAGCCATTTAAGGTCTCCAATCTCTTCAAGAATTTCACCCTCAAAGTAGTTGTTAGAAAGGTCAATTGTGTTCATGAAAAACCAAATTTCATCTTGATAACTTAATGTTGCTCCTTTGATTGTCATTCCCACTTCCCATGCTGTACCATAACCCAAAATATTATGAACCCCAACCATACGAGCATGCGATATGTCGAAAGTCTTCATTGCATTGAGGCTTAACAACAAGCTCATTGGAAGTTTTCCGCTAAATTGGTTGGTGGAGATGTCAAGCATGCATAGTCCTTGGAAAGGACTCTCTTCAAAAGAGAAGTTAATAGCACCACTTAGAAAGTTGGACCTTAACACAAGAATTCCTAGTTTTGGCAGCTTCGAAAGCCATGAAGGGAAGTCACCACTTAATTTATTTTTCCCTAGATTTATGAATGCAAGCCCTTCGCAGTGACCAAGCGATTTAGGGATAAGACCTTCTAACCTGTTTTCACTTAAATCAAGTGCTTGAAATGAATGTCTTATGTTGTCAGTCAACTCTGGAATTTGTCCTTGCAATTGATTGTTCTGGAGCTTGACTATCACCAAACTCAAGTTAAAGAAGCAAGTAGGTATCTGGCCGCTGAACTTGTTGTTTGAGAAGTCAACCAATCTAAGCTGAGTGATGTTGCACATGGAAGCCGGTATTTCTCCTGACACACTATTATTCTTGATTGAAAGGTACACCAAACCATTAAACGATAGAGAATTTGGAAAGCTATTCAACATGTTATAGCTCAAATCAACTACATAAGTACTCATAACAGCCCCTGGTTCAATGCCTGTTATCATGTTGTGGGATATGTTCAAATACACGGAAGTATTTAACCATTGTGGAATTTCCTCAGCGATCATGTTCTTCGAAGGAATCGGGGGAACTATTTGATGTTGCATGAGACCAAAGAAAAGCTTTGTAGACTTGGAAGCTTGAGGGTGGGGTTGTCAATGCCTACTGTCAAGTTTTTTCCAGAAAGTGACAATAACTGAAGCTTTTTGAAGTCTGCAAAAATTCCAAGGTTGAGGTAGCCATCAAATTTGTTGTTGAAAAGGTTAAGGTCTTCAAGTGGAGATTGTGCAAAAGATGGTTCTTGGAATAAACTAGGAGGAATTGCTCCTTCTAGGGAGTTGTAAGAAAGGTCTAAGCCTTCCACATTAGGAAGATTGACTGAATTTGGGATCGGGCCACTAAAATTATTATTGTTGAGGAAGACAATACGGAGAGAGTGAGGTAAAAATGGTAAGAGGCCACTAAAACTGTTTTTAGAAAGGTCAAGGTAAGCTAGTCGAGTGAGGTTGGCAAACAATAAGGTGTCTATGCAACCTGACAATCTAGTCTGACTTAGATCCAGGTGAGTTAAATCTGCAAGGTTTGCTATTGAGAAAGGAAGACTGCCTGACAGATTGGTATTAGAAAGTTCTAGCTCTACTAAGGATGTCAAATTAACAATCCAAACACGAAGAAGGTCTCCTAAGAACTCAATGCCACCAAGATTAAGAATTTCGAGCCTACTCATTGGTAATTTGGTAGGTAATGAAACCCTCAATAACTCATTGTATCCCACATCTAGAACCTTCAAGAGAGGAAGTCTAAAAATTTCATTTGGTAGGTGACCAGACAAGTCATTACCTTGTAGATGTAAGGATTGAAGCTTGCTCTCTGGGGGAAAAAATAACGGCATTAATTCCCCATGAAAATTATTGTTTGATAGATCAAGAGCTTGAAGATGTGGGAGCTTGAAAATATGTGGAGTGAGGATTCCTTCAAGATCACAAAATGCTAAACTAAGGGACCGTAGATTGGGCAATGCCAATGCTAAGTTGGCACCCCACTCTTGCAAGTTGCTGAGATTGAATCTGACATAATCCATGTGGAGGTACTTTAATTGCTTAAAGTTCTTCACGAAGCCTACCAGATCTTGTATTTCCAAGAGGCCGGTAGTATAAGAAAGGTCTAAAGCAACCAAATTAGACAAGCTTGAAATCTCGTCTGGTACCTTCCCTGAAAACCAAGCCCATGATAGATTGAGATGAGTCAAGTGGCTGAGCTGAGCGAGTTGTGAAGGTATGGTAGACATATTGAAGTCACAACCACTGAGGTCAAGGTGTTGGAGCTGGTGGAGATCAAAAAGAGCCGGAGGTATTCTCGATCCTGCAATATCACTGTTATCAATGGTAGCTTTACCAGGAAGTTCAAGGCCAATGATGTGTCCAGTGTGGGGATCACACTCAACTCCCTCCCATAAGCAGCAGTCAGACTCATTTCCACCCCATGAACTTAGCCTTCCATAGGATAGGTGGAGATTCTCCTTGATACTCAGCAGAATGGAAGCTTGACTGCTGAGGCACGAAGCACTTGCACCTCCATCTATAGTTCTTACGAAGAGAAGCAGTAGCAGTAGCAAACAGCCCATTATTGTTTTTGCAATAGAGGGAACCAACATCAACAATACATTTTGCAATAGAGGGAACCAACAACAACAATACACTGCAGGTCTGCAACTTCTTCCAGTCTCAAACACCATGGGTGACGTCCTCTGCAGAGAAATTAGAGATTGGTCAGGACACATGATTTCAATTGCTAAACTATCAATGAACATAAAATTACCGAAAGTGTTGTGATAGATGACAGGAAGCCACTCCTCTCTCTCTCTCTCTCTCTCCACTGAGTAAACCGTGTGTAGTACTGAAGTGTCTCATTGAGGCATGCATTTAAAGAGGATGACTGAGAGGTCATCTTTTAAGTCTTTGAAAGAGACAGGATCAATGAGGTGAAAAAGTTGCTTGGTTGTTTAACCGTACAGCAGGCAGAAGCTTCAACTCTAGCAGGCAGAAACTTCAACTCTAGAGTGTACATCAACACATCTAACATCACTGTTGTTTTGGCTGGAAATAATCTCTGTGCCGTGCCCTTTAGGGTGTAGCATAGCTGGTTGGGCTAGAAGTACGTTAAAGTGACCCATTCTTAATTTGATTTATGTTCTTGCACGGCAGGATCTTGTGCTAATTATGATTATCACGTGCATAGCCGATGCTTGTTGGTTTCGTAATATTAACTTGTTTTTGCAATTAAAAAAAAAGCGGCAAAAGAAAGTGACAATCGAATATCCATTGACTTCAATAATGTATCTCCCTCAGCTGGATATATATATATATATACATACACACATACATACATGCACACACGTACATAGAGGCAAAGCCAGGAATTTTTCATTTGGAAAAGAGGGATGAGGCTAATTATAGTTTCAAAATTTTAACGGGGGCTCAAACTCATTTTTTCAAAATTTTTATATAAGATATATAGAATTTTGTAAAATTTACATGTAAATTTAAAAAAAAAAAAAAGAGGGGGGCTCTGGCTCTTGTAGCCCTCCGTTACCTCCAACCCTACACATACACATATTCATAATATCTTCTTGTATATTATATATTTACTATTCAAATAACACCTTGTACAACAATTATGCAATTTATCTTTTGTTCTAACAATACCTTTTAAAACATGCAACTAACATGAGATAAGAATCCCATTTGCTCAAAAGAACAGTTTTTTTTTTCCATTGAAAGAGTTACATATCCTCTTTCTTCATGTAATGCGTCTGCACATTAATAATATAAGTGAAAAAATTGCTTTGTTAGTTATTCAAGTTAAGGAAAGACGAAAATGGGCATTTACGTGAAAAAAGACAATATAATTGAGACGATAAGCCATTTCACCAATTCTCAACAAGCTTTCTTCTTGCGAAATGCATCAAATCAAAGATTGGGCAATTTCTTTCTCAATATACAAAAGTATAAAATCTGCAAGTCGTTCATCTTCCGTTTTGTTATTTAACCATATTTTTATAAGTTCGATGGCAGAAATGCATGTTCTATAGTTGCAATGGAGAAATATCAGAAAATCTACTGAACTGAGATGAAATATCAGAACTGCTTTCAATTGGACAGAAGTATAATTTATATGATTTTTTTAATGAAACAGCACAAAATTAAAAATAATAATAATAAAAACCAAAAACTTATTAAGGTGTCGCCGTCTGAAAGTTGTAAGGCTTAACTGTTGCCCTGATTATGGGGAATGTCATCAGATGATTGAGATCTGAAAAGGGAGGGACAGAGAGAAATCGTAGACTACAGGGAAAAGAGGAAGGTGGATAGTGGAATGGGCGGATGTATACATCTGTGATGACCCAATGGCTGCAGTTATGGAAGGGGTTTAATCACCGACAAATTCTCTTTGGTGCAGATTTAGAGCCCTGGAGTCTAGTGGCGATGATCAGACTGCCGTCCAAGTGCCGGCACTTGCAAAAGAGAGACTGCTCTGCAAGGATGATGATCCTTGGGGTGTCAATTCTATCGACATACGGGAATGTATAAGAGCTCGACATCTGACCTATAATTTTAAAGTTGTCATACCTACAATTTTAAAGTTGTCATCTCCTTACTTATATCTACGTACCATACCCATGTGACTTAACCATTGCCCTTATGCTATTAATTACCCTTGGGCACTAAATTATTGTCGACCGATATTATCTGAATCTCATTTCACGATTTGAATCCAAATTTTGAACCAAATCCTGCCAATTTTCAAAATATATTTATTTAAAAGAAACAAGATATGTTCTAATCGAATTTGGACTCAGACTCAGACTTGGATTTTGATTTGAATGTCTAAAACTGATTCAAAATCTGACAAGTGCATGTAAGATCCCAATTTTACATGTAGTTGGATCGGGATCCTGATCATGTCCTGAGTTCATGTTCAGATTTGATGCCCAAACCCAACTATGATTTCAACCTTTTTTATTTCCTTCACAAGATCTAAATAAATGCTCCTGCTTTTGGGTCAGTCATCAAATTTTACTTTACTGACCCGTTGAGGCCCTGTGTACACTAGCAAAGGAATACAAACTAAGAGGCAGTACGCAACTGATAGTGCCAAATTTGGTTTCTTAGGTAGTGCCAAATTCTAACGGATCTAAGTTTTGGTGTATTTAAATTATTGAAGTCCAAAATTAGCCTAATTACAAGAGAAACTATCACATATTGATTGACGTGACAAATTTGATATGAAAAAAAAGTTGCCACAGCAAATAACGCAACAATGGACATAGGAAATACTATTAAAATAAGTTCACCTTTTTATATAATTTTTTCTTTGAAATTCAAAGAGAAATGTTGGATTTGCTGCTCCGTTATGTTCTATTTATGACACACAAAATTGGGCTGAAAGCTTGGCTTTGGATTAAGCAATACTGAATTTTAATGTGAAAATTAGGTTTCATGTTTGTTTAAGTTGAATTTTCGAACAAAATTAGCTTACAGTTATATTTTACAAAAAATCTATCTTTACCATATTTTTTGGTGTACTTACAAAGGTCTGTCCAATGCATATGCTAGTCACCAATTATAAAGGTTTTTGTGATGTAGCACTAACACCTGGTGGCGGGTGTTGAAGCTGCAGTCCAAGGGGCACGGCAGCAGCACTGCACAAAGTACCCGCAAGAGAAGGAGGAGGACGGCTACTGGGGTTGCTTCATACTGTATTAAGTATAAAGCAAAATCTTTCCTACTGCACCCAAAATTTTCTCTTTCCCTCCTTACTTGGGACTGCTCCTTTGGCCACAGGAGGTATTTGGATTAAAACACTTTCATAAAGCGCATGATGCAACCTGACTATATCTAAACTCTAGAAGTCTTATAGCGTAATGCTGCTGCAAACAAGTTCCGAAGAATTTAACATTATTCTGTAAAATTTACATCCTTGCAGTAATAAGTTGTAGATCGTTGAAGTACCTTTCCTAAGCGTAAAAGATGCCATAGATATAATATTTTCCCCTTGTTTCTCCCAGAGTCCAGACATGCATATTCCAGTTATGATGTCCATTAGATTATCTTATGATGTCCATTAGATTATCTTGTACCTCACTGCCTGCAGATTTGTGATGCAGTGGCATGCAGATCAGGTTAGATTGAACTTCTTTCTGCCATGGTTTAAAAATTGATATCAATCTAAGGATTTGTCTCATGGGGTCGGCATTAAGGAAACACCCTTGAATTGCAAAGTCTCACTGTCAAATAACAGAAGGAAGAGTTATAAAGAAAGAACAAGAACCATGAAAAAGGAATGCAGGACTTGCATAGATAAGAACAAAAGAACCTCATGGACCCCGAACAACACTCGATTGAATTGAATCGACAACAAATGATAAACGAGCCTTGATGAATTGCAAAATCTCACTGTCATGGCAGGCGACTGCAAATCCTCTATCTGGGTTTCAGCTTCATGAAAAGAGAAGAACAGCAGGGCAACGCCAGAGGCATAGCCGAACAGAATGGGAAGGTGGTTTTCCCCCAGAATGATGGACGAAGCATAGAGGAAGGGCTGTGGTCGGACGGTCTTCTGGCAGGCGACTGCAAGCTGGGCGATGGCTCGACGGGTACAATGAGGCTATCAATTAATACACATCGTTCGTTCTAAGGGAGAAGCAATGACAGAGCAGCCAGATATGCTTACCGTTTCGCTCCAAATGTCTGGCCCGGTGGAACTACATCCAGTGGGATGGAACTGTGCCTCGCAGCAGAGGAGGAAGGAGGGGGGCGGCCTAGGCAGTCGCCTCATTTTTTTAAAAAGTTTACATAAAAAAATAAAAAAATTAATTATTAATGTATTGTTTTTTTTATTCGGGTTTATTTTGATCCTATAACTTTCATAAGTTCGTAGTACGGAAAATTCTCGCTTTGATTGGAAAGAAAAAAACAAAAAAAAAAGACCCAGATGATGTACGGAACATGTTTCAATTTTTTTTCTAAAAAAATTTATATAAATTGTGGCATCCATGTAATGGGTTGTCGTGAAATATATATATATATATAAAAAAAGAGAGAGAGAACCTTTTGCTCCACATTAATATATGCCCGTAAGTTTATGGATATCTACTTTTGGCAGAGAGGAAGATCCCGATCAACAACACACAGTATCTTTCTATAGTTTCCTCTTCCCAATTTGCGCTAATGAGCTGTCTGTGACATTTTTCAACAACACAATAAATACAAAAAGATAACATCCAGCCACAAAGGCAGCGGACTGACTTCAATAATGTATCTCCTTCAGCTGGCCATCCATCCATTTGATAACATCGTGCATGCATGAGAGGCCCGAGATATCTACTTTTCTTGATCTTTTGGATTTTTTTATTTTCAAAAATTTTTAATTAAAAAAATATTTTTATAATACATTTACGGTACATTTGTGATACATGTATGGGTCAGCCCAACCAATACACCTTTTACAACATTGCAAAAATCATTGAGACATAGCGAGAGCAATCCATCTAGAGAGAGAAACACCACTTGTTCTAACGCACACATACTACAAAATAGGGGCTGCCACTTGCCTCTAAATTGTGTTATAAATGAGTTTACTATTTTGTTCCTTCCATAATTATTTTTTGACACTAAATTCATGACATTATGGCTCTTAGCCTAGGAAATGTTTTTTCAATCCATAAATTGGAATTGTTTGCCTGATATACAGAGAATTTAAAGCCCAATTTTCAGGGGAATCTATGCTCGTTTGCCTAGCAACCGCAGCCAGATTCTACTTGCTTTGACGGAAACTTGTGATTTTTTTTATTTTTAATTTTTTTTTTATTTTATTTTTTTGCTATCATGGGGCCAGGGCATAATGGGTGCCGAGATCTTCATCTCTTTTTTTTACTTCCACTAAGTCAGGCACGGGCTTGGGCTGCACTGTAGGACGGTCAACAGATCTGGTTTAATTGTATTAATTTTTTTTTTATTGACAAATTCTGATTTGAATACAAGTAAAAGAAAATCATATCCAAGTCTGAAATCCAATTTCATAATCTAAATTCCATCTGAATTTGGTTTTTATATTCATATCCAAATTAGAATATTGAATCATAATGTGATTGATTTTCAACATGTAAGAACACTGGATATCGGATATTTATTTAACATTAAATCTGAATCTGAAACCTGATCGGCTGTTATTTCTTAAATCCAAATTCAATCTGATTTTCTAATCAGATATTAAATTTCCTACCATATCCAATTTTTTTGGAAATATTCAGTTGGATATCCGATTAAAGTCAAATAGATTGACATCCCTAACACAAAACGAACTATCCTAAAAAAATGTGGGGTCTATATGGCGGTACTGAGACAGCCCCCAACCCGAACCTCTCTTCTTTTTGCGATTCATAAGAAAAATCCAACCCGAAAATCTCATTGTATTCAACAACAGATACTTCTTTTAGTTAGTTTCTTTTGGATTCATTCCCCTTTCTGCTTCTCCTATTGCAAATAAGTCACTAAAATTCGAGCGGATCTAAGTTTGGTTTCTTTGGTTGTGTGAAATTCGAAAGGATCTAATTTTTGGTGTATTTAGATTACTGAAATATGAATTACATCCCCTCCAAATTAGGTTAATTTGAATAGAAATTATCACATATTGATGGACATGACAACTTTTACTACTTGGAAAAAAAAAAGTTACCACAGCAAACAACGCAACAACGGGTGTAGGAAATATTATTATTCCAATAATTTCACCTTCATATAAATTTTCCCTTAAAATTTGAGGAGAAACATCGGATTTGCAGCAGATAGTATTCTAATTATGACATACAAACTTTGAACGAAAACTTGATTTTGAATTATGCAATGCTGAATTTAATGTGAAAATTATGCTTCATCTTTGTTTTATTTAGGTTTCGAAAAATTAGGTTCACAACTGAATTTTACAGAAACCATCGATATTTGGATGATTGCATGTGACTCCTTAAGGAGCTGTTGGGATAATGAAATGGTAACATAAGGTCCCACAAACCATGGACAAAGCTGGAAAATTCTGGTTAAGAGATGCTAGTTACAAGATTTTAAATTTTTAAGGGGAATCAATATATAACTGGAGAAATTTTCTATGAAGTATCAATTATGAAAAGAGAAATCTTTTGTGGGTTTACGTGGGCAATTGCCCACACAGTACCCACACCTACCTCTACCCATCACATGGTATCTTATAATTAATGTTCATAGACGCCCTAATTTTTAGGAAGAGATGAAATAGTATGTTACCGTTGCACTTGTCAAACAACCCCTAAAGTTTATGTACTTTTCAAATGGAACCAGTTTGGCAACTAGTTTTTTATTTTTTGAGAAAATGTGATCTATACACACCATAAAATATAATTACGTGTACACTTGAGTATAGATCTCTCTCTCTCTCTCTCTCTCTCTCTAGAGAATATATACATATAGGGCACAAAGAGTAGACCACCGAAAATTGATTGACACCACTAATACAAAGCCAAATGGTCGTTTGCATAACTGATTGTGCTCTTTTGCATAATCGAACCTTATAAATATTATCACAATAATGTTTGGATGATAATCTTACACTAAGTCATTTTTTGAGTTCAATATGTTCTTATAGTAATAAAAAGAATGAAGGACTCTGATGACATCAAATTTTTAATTGTAGAAAAATAAGTTTTTTTTTTCTTATGAGCAACTCCACATGGTTTATATTGAATTAGCATTTATAAACATAACAGAATATTCATATTTTGTTTCACAATCATTTTGTGAGGAATTTTAGGAGGTCTGGTTTCACATCTATATATACAGGGAGAGAGAGAGAGAGAGAATCAGGTTACCTAGATGCATCAGCAAATGTTATTTATTCTAATGTTTCTGCAGGGAAGTCACAATAAGTGGCACACCTTTTTGACGAAAATTTCAAGACTCTTTCTAACAAAACTAAATACAAACACCGAACAATAAAAGTAATGCATACCACAGGATTGGGAATGCACTGTACAGACTTCATTAATTCTAGTAAAGCAACTTCTGCTGCTTTACCATTAAAAAAACCTGGTGAAGAATCATATCTCACACCATTCGCTAAAACAGTTGATCTGAATATTAGCTCATGAGAAGGTCCCTCCTACACTGTTTCATAGGCAGGAGTTAAGATGTCTCCCTTTTGTGTGTACTCCTACAATCTATTTTTGAACACAGCAATTTGACACACCTGAAATGAAAAATACCAAGATTAAACGCAAAGGTCATTCTCCATCCAGGTTGGCATCTTCAAGCAATTAAGGTATCAAATAACAAAGTTTAAGTAACATTAAGCCTAAAAAAATGAAAATATGGGGCGGTCGTGGAACTAAAACAATGTTTTCAGATTTTGTCAACGGTCGACGGGTATATAAAGGATTAACGTTGTTTTCAAAATTTGTAAGAAAATACTGCACCTAATTATTTCAAAATTTGAACTTAAAGGATAAATATTTGATTCCAACCAAGGTGAAGAGAGGGGAGGGAGAAAGGAGGGTCCCCTGATCTCGAGGAGAGGAAGAGGGAGTGGGTTCATCGAAGGCAGGAGGAAGAACAACAACAACAACAAGTAGGGAGAGAGAGAGAGGGAAGGATAGTCTCTTTTTTCATGCTCATTGGTTAATCATCATGGAAGAGTTTTTGCTTTTTGGGTACAAGGAAGAAGAAGAAGAAAAGGTAGAAAGAGCTTTTTCTTTTCAATAAATCGTGGGCAACTATTTTTCCGGCCACTCAATGATGGTTCATTTTTTTCTTTTTGTTGGATGTATGTCAAGAGATGCAGGAACCCGGTATTGCTGGCGGTGGTGCCAACCCTGAGAGGTCGAAGGTGCGTGATGAGAACTTGCTAGCTGGAGTACGGAGGATACTCCTGCCGTCGTCCTATCCATGCATTCCTCTTAATGATATCAGCAACTTAGTGAGGGTATTTCTCTCTCTCTCTCTTTCTCTCTATCTGCTCTCTCCTACTTATGGAGGGTGAAGGGGCAACCTGAATCAACACTATTTTCAAACTTGAGGAAACTGACGGGAGGAGGCCTTTGGGAACCGAGACTGCTGGAACTGAGACTGTTGGGATGAGGTCTACTGAGACTGTTGGGATGAGGTCTACGGGAACGAGGACTGAAGGGAGGAGGCTTCCGCTAACCAGGACGAGGAGGGCTTAGGCGAGAGGTTTTAAGGAGGGGATAAGAGAGGAGCCGAATCCATCTCCCATGCCTGAGCCTATCATGAAAGAGGTCATAATTTTTTCATGCATTCAGGTGTGCACATATAACCACCTTTAGTCTGGAGTGTGAAATCGAGGGGCAGAGGGAGGGAGTCAAGATGGCATTAATGCAATAGTTACCGGGCATAATAAATGGTTTGAAATTTTTAAAAGATATGGCTTTAGCTACTTGTATAAACTAAAGTGTTACAAACTGGTCATATACAAGCTTATTACTATTAATTTCATGCCTGAATATGAAATTTTATTATTGGATGCAAATCTAAGCCTGGATGAAGAGATGATCCGACAATTGGTCGAATCTTGAAATGGAACATGCGGCTATAAATACAAGGATAAATGGTGACAAAAAATAATCTATTTAAAAACATTAAAAATGCATTTATATTGTGTACATGCAACCTCAACCCCACATTGGTTATCCAAATCCACTAACAGTCGATTGGTTTTGGATTGGGTATTACCCAATTGTAATCAAATATTACTAGGAAATGTCCTACCATGCTCAGTTTCTGAAAGGTTTTTATTTGCTTTCAACAGCAAAAAGTATTCCAGAAGAACTTGGTCCTACTAGGGAGGTGTAAGAAAGATCTAACTTGTTCCATATTAAGAAGATTGCATGAATTTGGGATCGGGCCACTAAAGTTACTGTTTCTGACATAGGCAATGCGGATAGGAAAAGATGGTAAGAAGCCCCTGAAACTGTTTCCCAAAATATCAAGGTAAGTTAGTCGAGTGAGGTTGGTGAAAATTAAGGAGCCTATGGAACCTGAAAATCTAGTGTGACTTAGATCCAGGTGAAATAAAGCTGTAAGATTTGCTATTGAGAAAGGATGATTGCCTGACAAAGTAGTATAAGAATGATCCAACGAAGTTAGGTGTCCAAGATTACCAATCGTGATGGGCAGGCTACTGGAAAAATTAGTAAGAGAAAGTCTAAGAATTTCGAGGTTACTCTTTGGTAATTTGGTAGGTAATCAGACCCTCACGAAATTATTCTCTTCCACATCAAGAACCTTTTCAAGAGGAGGAAGTTCTAAAATTTCTTGTGCTAGGTGGCCAAACAAGTGGTTAACTTGTAGATGTAAGGATTGAAGCTTGCTCTCTGGAGGGGAAAATGTCGGCATTAATTCCCCTTGCAGATAATTTTTTAGTAGAACCAGAGCTTGAAGATGTGCGAGCTTGAAAATATGAAGAGTGAGACTTCCTTCAAGATCACCATAAATTGGACAATGCCGATGCGAAGATGGCACCCCACTCTTAACGAGTTCTTGAGTTTGATATAAACATAATCTAAATGGTGGTATTTTAAATGCTTAAAGTTCTTCACCAAGCATTGCAGATCTTGTAGTTCCAATGATCCAGCATTGGAGATGTCTAATGTGACCAAGTTAGACATGCTTGAAATCTCGTTCGCTACCATGTTTGAAAACCAACCACTGGAGAGACTAAGATGAGTCAAGTGAGTGAGCTGAGCCAGTTGTGAAGGTATGGTAGAGAAATAGAAGACACAGCCACTGAGGTCAAGGTGCAGGAGCAGGTGGAGATCAAAAAGAGCCGGAGGTATTCTTGATCATGCAATATCATTATCAATGACAATGCAATATCATTATCAATGATAGCGGCAAGTTCAAGGCCAATGATTCGTCCACTATGAGGATCGCACTCAAATTACTGTATGCAGGTTGACATGCAAACTGAAATAGTGCACACTACCAGAAAGGAAACACAGTGTTCTTTGGAAAGTAATAATTAATTAGGTTGGCATCGGAGTAATTTTACTAAATAAATTTATAAAAAGGAACACGTGTTTCTGAAATATTTTAATTTCGACATGCTACATGAATGATGCTTTAAATGGTCAAGACAGTGATTTAAAATTATGGAAATTTGCAATGGCAATAGAAATTGATAAAAAGTTAATGTTATTTCCGAAAACTTCAAAAAGAAATTCTTGTAATTGATTAACAAAGTACCGGTCATTCACTCGTGGGAACGAAGAAAATAGTTGGTAGTTTTAACTTTATATTTTGGTGAATAGAAAGGACAATATTTAATGACCATTCTGGTTTAACAATAGAAAGGAAGGAATATCAATATGCCACCAAAAAAAAGACAAGAAGTTTACAAATAGGAAATGATTACTTTGCTTAACACCACCATGAATTATACGTCAACATGCAATGGCTTTTACATTTAATGATGGCAAAACACACTACAAAGTTGAGCTTTGTCAACTGTCACATTTCCCTGAACTTCTAATTGAGTCAGAGGCGCACCTGCATAAGAATGAAAAAGTAGCTGCCTGAAAACCTTTGTCACTCTCACCGTGTTGCCTCTAGCTTCGGCTATAAGCCTTCATGATCCTGCGTCTAGATTAAGCCCAACGCCAGTAGCACCTTCTCCAAAAGATATTGAAGCCCCTTCCATTATTTAGAAAAAATGAGAAGCTTATTGCTGTGCCGAAACCTACACCAAAACCTAGTGCCACCGATGTGTATTTCCACATCCGCTCTTCATTTGCTTCCCTTGGTTCAAAAGAAGGAATTGATCTGGTGCTGTTGTTGGCTTCACAGGGCAGCGAGAGTGGAGGGCCACCAAGTTTTGCATTCCCTTCGAAGCTCCCAGCGTCGAAGGTGGAAAATTGTAGTGATTGAGGGATTCTTCCAACAAGGTTGTTATATGACAGATTCAGCTACTCAAGAAAATTCAGTTTAGTAAGTTCTTCTGGTATTTCACCTGAAAGGTGGTTATGAGACAGATCTAGTGATTCTAGTTGTTGGAGGCCACCAAAGTTCTTTGGAATTGACCCTGTAAGCTTGTTGTTAGAAATTCTTAGTGCTTGGAGCCATTTAAGGTCTCCAATCCCTTCAAGAATTTCACCTTCAAAGTAGTTGTTAGAAAGGTCAATTGAGTTCATGAGGAACCAAATTTCAGCTTGGTAACTTAATGTTGCTCCTTTGACTGTCATTGCCACTTGCCATGCGGTACCAAAACCCATAGTAAGAACCCCATCCTTACGAGCAAGTGATATGCCGAAAGTCTTCATTGCATTGAGACTTAACAACAAGCTATTTGGAAGTTTTCCGCTAAATTGGTTGGTAGAGATGTCAAGCATGAGCAGTCCTTGGAAAGCACTCTCGTCAAAAGAGAAGTTAATATCACCACCAAGAAAGTTAGACCTTAACACAAGAATTCTTAGTTTTGGCAGCTTTGAAAGCCATGAAGGGAAGTCACCACTTAATTTATTTTTCCCTAAATTTATGAATGCAAGCACTTCGCAGTGACCAAGGGATTTAGGGATATGACCTTCTAACTTGTTTTCACTTAAATCGAGTACTTGCAAAAAATCTCTTGTGTTGTCAGTAACCTCTGGGATTTGTCCTTGCAACTGATTGTTCTGGAGCTTCACTATCACCAAACTCAAGTTAAAGAGGCAAGCAGGTATCCGGCCACTGAACTTGTTGTTTGATAAGTCAACCAACCAAAGTTTAGTGAGGTTGCACAAGGAAGCTGGTATTTCTCCGGTCACACTATTATTCTTGATTGAAAGATACATCAAACCATCAAAAGACTCAGAACTTAGAAAGCTATTCAACATATTATAACTCAAATCAATAGCTAGAACGTCGAGAACAACCCCTGTCTCGATGCCTGTTATCATGTTGCCAGATATGTTCAAAGTCCTAGAAACATTTAACCATTTTGGAATTTTCCCAGTGATCATGTTCTGTGAGAGGTCCAAATCAACAATGGACTTGTGATAACAAAGAAATCGAGGGAACTGGTTGATGTTGCACGAGGCCAAGCTCAAATATTCTAGACTTGGAAGCTTGAGGGTGGGGTTGTCAATGCCTACAGTCAAATTATTTCCAGAAAGTGACAATGAGGAAAGCTTTTTGAAGTTTGCAAAAATTCCAAGGTCGAGGTAGCCATCAAATTTGTTGTTTGAAAGGTCAAGGGATTCAAGTGGAGATTGTGCAAAAGATGGTTCTTGAAATAAACTAGAAGGAAATGTTCCTACAAAGGAGTTGTAAGAAAGGTCCAACCTTTCCATATTAAGAAGATTGATTGAATTTGGGATCGGGCCACTAAAATGATTGTTGTTGAGTTTGACATCACAGAGAGAGTGGGGTAAAGATGGTAAGAAGCCACTGAAACTGTTTTTAGAAAGGTCAAGGTAAGTTAGTCGAGTGAGGTTGGCAAACAATAAGGAGTTTATGCAACTTGACAATCTAGTTTGACTTAGGTCTAGGTGAGTTAAAGCTATGAGATTTGCTATTGAAAAAGGAAGACTACCTGACAGATTGGTGTTAGAAAGTTTTAACTCTACTAAGGATGTGAGATTAACAATCCAAGCACGAAGAACGTCTCCTAAGAACTCAATGCCACCAAGATTAAGAATTTTGAGCTTGCTCGATGGTAATTTGGTTGGTAATGGAACCCTCAATAACTCATTGTCTCCCACATCAAGAACCTTCAAGAGAGGAAGTTCAAAAATTTCATTTGGTAGGAGGCCGGACAAGTTGTTCTGACGTAGAATTAAAGATTGAAGCTTGCTCTCTGGGGGGAAAAATGACTGCATTAATTCCCCATGAAAAGTATTGTTTGATAGATCAAGAGCTTGAAGATGTGGGAGCATGAAAATATGTGGAGTGAGGCTTCCTTCAATATTACAACAAGCTAAACTAAGGGACTGTAGATTCGGCAGTGCGGATGCTAAGTTGGCTCCCCACTCCTGCGAGTTGTTGAGATTACATATGACATAATCCAAGTGGAGGTATTTTAGTTGCTTGAAGTTCTTCACGAAGCCTTCCAGATCATGTATTTCCAAGAGGCCGCTATCGGAAAGGTCTAAAGCAACTAAATTAGACAAGCTTGAAATCTCGTTTGGTACCTCGCCGAAAAACCAATTACTAGAGAGATTGAGATGAGTCAAGTGGGTGAGCTGAGCAAGTTGTGAAGGCATGATAGACATACCGAAGTCACAACCACTGAGGTCAAGGTGCTGGAGCAGGTGGAGATCAAAAAGAGCCGGAGGTATTATTGATCCTGCAATATCACTATTCCACTTGCTCCCATCAACCATATCATTACCGAGAAGTTCAAGGCCAATGGTGTATCCAGTGCGGGAATCACACTCAACTCCCTCCCACGAGCAGCAGTCAGACTCATTTGCACCCCATGAACTTAGCCTTCCATTGGATAGGTAGAGATCCTCCTTGATACGCAGCAGAATGGAGGCTTGACTGCTGAGGCACGAAGCACTTGCACCTCCATCTACACTGCTTACCAAGAGAAGTAGTACCAGTAGCAAACATCTCATTATTATTGCTGTAATATAGAGAATCAACATTGAGAATGCTGCAGGTCTGCAACTTCTTCTAGTCTGAAACACCATGGGAGATGTCCTCTGCAGAGAAATTAGACATTGGTTAGAACTCCTGACTTCAATTGGCAAACTATCGATGAACATAAAGTTACTAAAAGTGTTGTGAAAGAAAAAAGAAAACCTGTATACACTTACACACACACTCTTTCTCTCCCTCCCCAAACTAATTAATCTGTGCATAGTGCACCACCTCCTGGAGGCATGCATTTAAACAGGATGAATTGAGAGGTCATCTTTTAAGTCTTTGAAAGAGACGGAATCAAAGAGGTGAAAAAGTTGCTTTGTTGTTTAACGGTACAACAGGCAGAAACTTCAACTTTAGAGTGTTTGGTTTAGTTGGAAATAAGCTCTTTGTCGTACCCCTTAGGGTGTAGCATAGCTGGTTGGGCTAGAAGTACATTAAAGTGACTCATTCCTAGTTTGATTTCCGTCCATGCATGCGACATTCTTGTGTTAAATATGATTATCATGTGCATCGCCAATGCTTTTTGGTTTCAGATTCATAATATTAATTTGTTTCGAATTCTGCAAAAGGATTTTTTTTAAAAAAAAGGCAAAAGAAAGTGACGTTCGAATATCCATTGACGATGAATTTTGGTTCGAATCCAGATTTTCAAAGTTATTAAATGTCTCTGAATTTATTGATTGTATGTTCGGAATATCCATGAACTGAAACGAAATCTGAATTGCTTTCGATTGGACCGAAGTGTAACTTGCAAGATTTCCTAAATCGAACTGCTCAAAATTACAAAAAATAAAAATCAAAGATTAATAAAAACCGAAAAAAAAATATTATAGGGGCCTCCGTTGAATTATTGGATGTTGGAAGCTGATCCACACAGAGTTTGAACATTGTAAGGCTTTTTTAGGGAATGTCCACCTAATTATGCGGAATGTTATCAGATCCCATACAGGTGAAGAAAAGTCTATATGGTTTATCTGTATCCAAATTCACTATGTTAATCTGATATGTAAATTCTTAACCAAATTCGATCCAGCTTCGAAGATGTATTAAGTGAATTTGAAAATGAATGGATATTAGATATAGTATATTTGTTTAAAACTAAATATTAGTCTGATCGACTGCATATTTATTGAAATCCAAATCTAATTCAAATTCAATCAGATGTCATTTTATAAATTTGAATTTGAGCCAATTTCTTAATTGGATGTTGATTGGTTTTTTTTCTTTATCCCATTTTTTCTTTACACAGTTGAGGTTAGTATCAGGTCGATTTACTGACATCCCAACAAAATTATTATGAGGTCGTTTTCGCTACACAAATTATTAAGAGGTTGCTTCGCTGATAGAACAGTTCCATACTATTTGATGAACTTGCTTCAATTTTTTATGACAAGTTCATTGATATGCTCCGCTCTTAAAGATCGAGATGTCAATTGAATTTATTATTTACCATGTACCCCAAATTTCCTTCCTCCTTGGTACTTTTTTTTTTTGACCTATTGATATTCTAAATGAAACAGCACAAAATTAGAAATTTAAAAAAATAATAATAATAACCAAAAAAATATTAAGTTGTCGCTGCTTGAAAGTTGTAAGGCTTAACTGTTGCCCTCATCAGATGATTGAGATCTGAAAAGGGAGAGACAGAGAGGAATCGTAGACTACAGGGAAAAGAGGAGGGTGGATATGGAATGAGCGAAAGGTGCAGGATGTATACATGTGTGAAGACCCAATGGTTGCGGTTAAGGAAGGGATTTAAGCACCGCCACATTCTCTTTGGTGTATACAGCTAATGGCGATGATCAGATGTTACGCGCTCTCGCCGTCCAAGTGCCGGCACTTGCAAAAGAGAGACTGCTCTGCAAGGATGATGATCCTTGGGGTGTCAATTCCATCGACATATGGGAATGTATAAGAGCTCGACATCTGACTGAAGACTGGACGAATTATATCTGCTCTCGTCTTCGCATTTTCCATGCATGGGAGACTGAGAAGGTTGGATTTCTGCTTCCAATCGTTGCCCGAAAGAAGAGGAGACCACAATCCGTATGTTTTTCCATTGCCCCAAGCCATATGGTGGATAATTTAATAAGGTGCCCGTATTAGTGTTGCCATAACCATACTGTAATTGGGTACTTGGGCACATCTGAATACTTTTAAAACTTGAAGTTCATCCAAACCGTTTAATTTTACTTGATCAACCTTTTTCCAACTCAATTTTCCTTCCAGTTTTAGAGATATTGTTCATTTAAAATAACTTGTTTATTTAAATATTGATTCCATTTTAATTTTCTTTATTATTTTTCATATATATATAATCATACCTACAATTGTAAAATTGTCATGTCCGTACCTATATCTCCATACCATACCCACTTAACCACTGCCCCTATGCTATTAAGTAGCCTTGGGCACTAAATTATTATCAACTTATATTATCTGAATCTGATTTCACGATTTGAATCCCAATTTTGAACGAAATCCTGGCAATTTTCAAAATATAAGAATATTGGATATAGCATATTTATTTAAAAGAAACAAGATATGTTCTAATCGAATTTGGACTCAGACTCGGACTTGGATTTTGATTTGAATGACTAAAACTGATTCAAAATGTGACAAGAGCATGTAAGATCCCAATTTTACATGTAGTTGGATCGGGATCCTTATCATGTCCTGGGTTCATATTGGGATTTGATGCCCAAACCCAACTATGATTTCAACTTTTCTTTTTCCTTCACAAGATCTAAATAAAACAAGACCTACTTTTAGTGAGCAGATCTAAATAAAACAAACCCTGAATGCAGAATCTGTTATTACAATAACAAATTAAAAATAAGTTATAAAATAACTTGAGATGGTTAAAATCTGCTCTTTTGACAATGCATGAGCGTTCAAGACTGCACAAATAACTACAAGCATGTTTGGGTTACACTTAAATGTCGTTTTGAAAACATTGTTTGACTCGAGAACAGAGTTTAAGGTGTGTTTGGGTAATTGCCTAAACTGGGTTTGCATAAAACCCAGTTTTCCCAAACGATTATTTTCAGAAAGGAGTGAACAACCTAGCCCTCCTCCTCCTGCTTATTTGCAGAAATCATCGTTTTTTTCTCGTCGTCCAACAACACAAACCGGCGGCCGGTCCTCGGAAGCTTGTTAAAACATCAGGTTGTGATTCTCACAAACGTCGTTCGGTGGCAATAAATACATGTCTAAACGAACGCGGTGGCAATAAATACATGTCTAACGAAGGCGGTGGCAATAAATATCAATTGATTGATGCACAAGTTGAAGTAACCTCCACAGTGCCTTCTCACTTATCAGAAATCTAGACCTGATACATACATAACATAAGGGAGCTGAAGGAGTAAATTCCTAATTCAGATTAAGCATCTACCATGCACTTGAAATCGCACACTGCTGGTCAGCAAACCCGGACAAAAACTGAACCAGCTTTCAGCTGCTACCCAAAACTCTCAGTATTTTGATCTGTTCCTATATAATAATCAGTATTAACTCATGGGCACAAACTTTTGTTTTACTTTTGATACTAGTTAATTCCTATTGCTGGTTGTCAGTCTCTTAATGCGGGCCCTCAGCATGAGCCAGCAAGTTGTTGACCATCATCATGCATCGGCAGAGCTTTTTCAGCAACTGGTCCGAGGACATCGACACCTATGAAAATGATTAATATCGTCATGCACAGCGATCCAAACACAAATTTGTATTTTCTAGTTGAAAGTGAAACTTCTTCCTCCGCATTAACAGGAGAATGCCGGAGCAGGTCTTCTTAGTCTAACATGAACCATGCAC
This sequence comes from Nymphaea colorata, assembly GCF_008831285.2. Lineage (NCBI taxonomy): Eukaryota > Viridiplantae > Streptophyta > Magnoliopsida > Nymphaeales > Nymphaeaceae > Nymphaea > Nymphaea colorata. The sequence continues at coordinate 6,835,857 of NC_045144.1, forward strand.
TTCATGAGAACTTTCAACTCTGCGTACCTTGTGCCATGGATGTAATAGATTCTTCTTCAGGTAGTGTAAGGCCATGTGAATGAACTTCTTCTACAGCAGGTGCAGCTTCAGGCTTTGGAGCCCCAGAAAGCACTTGGGTTGTCTCACTATCATATGAGGCCTGGGAAAGACAGGTTCAGTGTTGAAATAATCCAATGAAGGAAAAATCAACAGCCAATAGTCAAAGAAATATAAGCGTAGTCAAAGAAATATAAGCTGAAATAAATACTCTTCGAAAATCCCTTGAAATGAAAAACTTGAGGAGTTAATCATGATGCTGACCCTTGATACTTATTCCCACTCAGGAAGCTCCTGATTTTGCTTACCAAAGCTAATTTCAACGTAACAATATTCTATCTAAGACTCCTACCACATTTTTATGGAAAGCATATAGATATAAAAAGCACAGTTTCTAGCAACTACATTATTCTATTGTTTTTAACAAAGATAGCTAGTCTAAGATTAGACCATGGGACAGGAAAACCAAAAAATGTCAGCAGGGTGGACTAATTAAAGGAAAGAACAAACATGCCAAGTACATAAAATGTAGACTTCTTTCAAATAAAATTTTCGCAGGTAGATGACTTTGTTCATGTCTATCCTTTTTCTCCAATAAGAGTAGGTCATGTTTCCCATGGGTCCTAGAAGATTAGATACCCGAGAGGGTTCGCATAATTTGGAGCAGGTTATATATTATGGCACCTAACAAATGGTGTGTTATGAGGTAGAAACAACCAAAATGTCTTTAAAAGGGCAGAAGTAACATATACAAGAATTCACCTTATGAAAATCATCAAAATGACCTTATGGTAAAATGTGGGAACATGTCATATTAACGGCATAACTTAGAAAGTGACTTATGAGTCCCATAAACGCCTGTCCTTGCATATTAATTTGCAGGTGGGTCCTATCAAGTACTGTGGGGCACGCCAACAGCATTATATTATTTATACAGGGGCCCACAGTTAGATCCTCTTGAAAAAATCACAAAAAAAATATTTAATGTTTGGGAAAATAACAAATCACTGCTCAAATCTTGAAAGTTAGTAAATAAGTGTTCAACTTTTGAAATAAATTGTCAAAGAGGTGCCTCTACTTAACGAAAACATTAATTTTTGATGTAGGATGGCAAAAATACCGTTTCTGAAAATAAAAATATATTCTTCAACCAAGGAAATAATGATTCTTTGTGGGAGGTATTTTTACTATTTTAAATAAAAAATGATGTTGTTTTAGTGTGTAACTTTTCTAAAAAAATTCAAGAAAATTTAGGGAGTTGTTTATCCAAATGTCAAATATCTTTTTTGTATTTTCTATACCCTCTCTCAATACCAGGGTGCATGTATAATATCTAAAAAGATCCCATTATCACCAGTAAGAAATAAGTGAAATACATCAAAGATCCTTTAATTAGTTCACCAGTAATTCAAAATATTATTAACTCAAACACAAAGCAATATAGAGCGGAAACTAACATAGTGATAAAATTTTCTAGCTCAGGCCCAGCATGCATGTTGGTCAGTCATGCTGTGCCTTTAAACAATACATTGAAAACTAAAGACAGAAGAACCTACAACACCCACCAAGTTTTTATGACGGATGGCCACACTAGGAGTTGAATCATCAGAAAGTGAAGGATCAGCTTCTCCTGACAACTCTGGTGTAGCTGATTTATTGGCATTAGGTGGTGCATCTGATTTCGTATTCTCGGACTCTTGCTTGAAACTGCCATCAGACTTTGTCTTTGCTTTGCTGATATCATTTCCCTCTACAGCAGGACATTCCTTTGACATTCTTCTCCTAAAAGAAAGACCGATCATGTCAAATTACTGAAAGGAAGATAAATCACCCAGATACTTCAATGAATTTCTCTAGAACAAATGCAGCACACAAACTCACCTACTAACCCGGGCATGTACATCATATATGAAGCTTGGTGTATATGAAAACAATATGCCCCGTAAAGATTTTCCATCAATGCTGGTTTGAATTGCATACCCACAATGGAGAATATCTATGACAGTCGCTTCAAACAACTTTTCTTCAGCAGGCTTAGATACTGAAAGTGAATGAGCATCAGTGCCTGCATTAAGAAATATTTGAATAAACCTCAAAGCCTTGTTGTTTGCCACTACAAAGAAAGAAATAGCAGTCACCCGAACAGGAAAAGCATATCAAGCTGAGCTGCTTTGTTTCCCGTTCTGAAAAGTTAACTATCAAAACCCTGTGACTCTACGTGCTGACAAGCAATAGTTAACAAATTCAGGTCAAACTAATTCCTAGTAATAGAAAAATCTCATGGAAATTGAAGCTGTAGGAAACAGAAAATGCAATGCAGAAGATCTGTAAGTGTGAAATCTATCCTTATCCCTGCGTGAAGATCATAAGTAGACCGATTAAAAACCAAAAGAGATAAGAATTGTTAGATACCGGATATGGGATCATAGGTCGGATCCATCGGACTGACCCGATAACCTCCATGCTTTGAGATGCCCAACTCAAGCAACTTCCCTAGTTCACATGTTTCAAGGAAGAGAAAGTGAATTATATGCTACTACATGGTCAAAAAGCATGTCAGGTCTATACTGGTTAAGGTTGGCTGCTTACCAGTTTCACCATGCTTCAAATAAGGGAATGAATGATACCCATCAGGCATTTTATCAAGCTTGGGTACAAAATTTGAAGAATTAAGATGGTGTTCTTGGCGCTTTCGCTTCAACTCTTTTCTTAGAGAAAGCTTTTCCAGCCTATGCTCATGTTGACCATTTTCCATCAGCATATCTGAATTTTTGGAAGGAAATGACAAGCAACAAAAAAGAAGGATACCTGAGAATGAACAGTATGACAGAAGATAAAATAGCAAAGGAACTGTAAAAAAAAGTAGACCAAGCCAGAAGTTAATAGTTAAACCTGTGTATAGATAGTACATATCATCAAGGGCCTCGAGTTTTTCATTGCATCCTCCTATGAAGACAAGAACGCCCTTCCACAGATCCACACAATCTCCAGCTACAGAAAACCGAGCAGAAGGCCCCTGGCATGCATTTGAAATTTTGCTCCAAATACCTGTATCTGCAAATGGAAGTGGAATAACCAGAAAATAATTGCATCTGGCCTCGTAAAAATACTCCATTTCAGGCTCCACTATGGCACAAATTAGAAGAAATATAGAGAAGGAACAAAGCAAAAGTATGCACATACACCAACATAGGATGCCAGTGAGCCAAAACATACCTACATTCAGTATATGAAGGTCATCATAAAGTGTCCGATCGTGAGTAAATCCCCCAAATACAAACAAGTATTTTCCCAGTGCTACAGTGCAATGACCAGCACGAGGAGCTAAAACCTGGCCAGAAGTATTTAACTCCTTCCAAACAAGAGTATCTGTCAAAAATTGTAACATCAGTGCAACTCGAACATTTAGTCATGTATAACATAGTATCAACTAAATTGTTTTCCTCATCAGGAAGAAATCCGTTAGCATTTCTCCAGCGAAAGGCAGCCCCATATATGCATTATGACTTGTGTAGGCTCTTCAATTAACTCAGCTGATGCTTCACATAATAAAACTGACGGTTTGCTTCATAATCGAGATTCTTTAGTATAAATTGTCAGATGTTGACAATTTTGGGTTTTGAGTTAACCTTCAGGAACCTTATCAGATCCAAAGCTCGACACAGTGAGGCATGATAAGGTCCACACTAGGTGAACATACCTGTAGTTTTCAACGTCTCACGTCTTCCTCAGATTAGGAGTAAAATCAGTAGTTGCTTTGCTCATAAGGTCCACTGAAATGCTTTAAATTATGTGTTTTCTCTATATTTTATTAAGTCAGTTCATTTAAAGAAGAATTGTCACCTGCATCCAATATGTAGACATCGGACAAGTAACAGTCAGATGCATCTTCACCACCAAGCACCACAACTTTGTTCTTCCAAGATGAACATGTATGGCTGTCTCGAGCAGAAGGTGGACTTCCAGTTGTCACAGCACGTTTCCAGACTAGAGTCTCTATAGGATGAAGTGCCAAGTTAGAGATCAGATAAACTGTTTTTCAGAATAATCATATGATTGTCATGATGCATGTCATATAGTATGCAGCAAAAATCCTAATACTTCCTGAAAAGTAACATCTGATGGCTGTTTAGTTTGAACAAAAGTTTTCAAAGATTCAAAAGATTGGTTTTTGTGTGGCTGCTTAAAACAGCATGAAGAACAGCTCCAACATTCTTGAAAAAATATGGTATATAACTATATATGAATACAAACAATTCAATTTTAGATTCTCCAATAGAGATATCAGATGCCAGAAAAGACCTTAGCATTCTTTTGGTATATTAATAATGAACCATTTATAGGAGCTTGTAAGGTGTAGAATGACTCAGAAGTGCTCCCTTGAAATTGATGGTAACCACATTTAAAAACGTTAAGGGATAATCACTCAATTAAATATTTGCATCATACTGAAAAAATCCATTATTAACCACAAAACTCATAACAAATGTCAAGCGTGCATGAATCAGACCACCAAATATTTCAGCACCAAATTTATAAAAAAAAAAACAATATTAATATTCCAAAACCAGATGGAACAATTTCCCCGGAGAGAAAAGGCAGCAACATGATACTGTGAACAAGCTACACATTAACCACTTCATTGAAAGGTGATAGAATCATAGAACAATCTGTAACATAAAATCTGGTATGTAACTAGACAGCAATGTTTGTTATCAGCATATTTACCAGTATCCAGTATGTATAGGTTATTATAGTATATCTCTTCATCCTCCTCGAAAGACTTCCCACAGCCTCCAAATATAAAAAGATGCCTTCCAACAAGTGTTGCACTGTGCCCTTCTCGTGCTTCTGGCCCATCACCGCTTACAATTGGTTGAGTCCATGTATTTGTAGCTACAAATGAAATAACATGGTCAAAAAACTCAAAGTACAACACAATGGGACAGCCTCATTAAGCAAGTTAAAAGTTTTAGAGCTCAATAATCTAACAAAGGAATTCATGCACTTGTTTGAAGTTAAGCATATCACTTATCAACCTTGGACATGCACTAAAACATTCAGATACACATGGCAAAGCTCCAAATTGCTAATTCAACAAAAGAAAGTTGGTAATAACATTTTAACTTTTAAGTAACTATTAACACTCAATTTAAGCTGCAAAATACATTTACCAAGAAACAAGGTAATTCTAAGTTTCTCACAAACAATAACTGCAACAAGGTAATTCTAACAAGTAATAACTGGAAGCCTTCAGTTTGGTCTACAGATTTTTGCAGTAAGAAGAACACTATTTTGTATCTACTGTGCAAAGTCATAAATATATGGTCAAGGCAGAAACAGAACCCCAGTGGCATCCATACCTGTCGTTTGTGCCAGGTCCACATGTAGCCTAAAGCATCAGATACAAAAGTATAAAAGGATATAAAAATATAAAAGGACTTCACAGTTTGATGCAAACGTGGATCCAGATAGTTTTGTGAAAGAAACAGCGAAGTGTAGTTTGAAAGATACAAGGAATGGTGCTTCCACAAACTAACGGGAAAAAGTTGATTGACTATATACCTGACTCTGTTTATAACATACGTACGTACGTAGGTAGGTACCTGCCTGACTCTGTTTATAACATACGTACGTATGTAGGTAGGTAAGGACGCAGAATAGCTTGATTCGATGTTCCAGCTTGAACATTTAAATAATTACTACATTTTTTTTTTCTACGCCAACTTTTCCCCTTCCTTTCTGGTGTCGAGGATTATTGACATGGCACTTCATCGTAACACAAAAATAGAACAGAAGCACTGCGGTTATTCGTTGATTATATAAAGATGCAAGCTGAAGAAGCTAATTGGTTGCAGGCAATCTTGAATATACCAAGCTCAGATATTAGAAAAGGAATCAACGAAGGAAAATACCGGCTTCAGATTTTTACAACGACATTATGTTATCCACAAAAAAAAAAGAGAGAAAAGAAAAGGAAACCACATTGTTTTCGTCACGACATTTGCAACCGGTGTAAGAAAAGGAAATGGAATAAATCGAGAAACCAACATACTGGCATCAAGAACAAGCAAGTATAAGAAAAGAAGATGGGCTAAATCGATGAAAGGAGAAAACCAACATACAGGTATCAAGAACATGCAAATCGTTCAACGGATTCTGCCCGTCTGTGCCCCCAAACACAAAGAGCTTGTTCCCCACAGTCGTGCAACTGTGGCTGTCCCTTGGCAATGGTGGCACCCCCTTCACCATAGGCTTGCTCCATGTCTGCTTAACTACAGGAAAAGACAGAGTCAAAACCTACCAAGTTTCAAATTTTTCATCACATTCTCAAAAAACCAACGTCACCAGAGCATCACAAGGTTAAATTTTTAAGTGACTAACAGAAAACTAGAAAAGGAGTGGTACCCACTTGTGTCGAACACATGAACTTCATTGGTCTGGCAATTGTCCTTCCCATAACCACCAAACACGTATAAAAACCTTCCTCCTTTGATAGAGTTGCATGTGTGGCCCCATCTTTTGCCAGGGCCCAGGATGCCCCCTCTCCTGCCTGGTGATTTCTTTCCTTCCAGGCCTTCTTTAGATCTGATCAGCACATTAACCCTCTCCCACCTCATTCTCTTTCACTATTAGAAAATACCCACTTTGATTTTTCTATTCCCTCTTTTGCTTGTTATTTTGTACAATGGTCTTTCCCTTTCGTCTGTAACCCGAAGCACATCAACAACCATTAGCCATGGAAAATCAAGATTTTTCACCTGATAAAAGCACAGTCTTTCACTACGTTTAGGATTCTGCCTAACTGTGAGATAAATATTTGTATCTTTTGAAGAAGAAAATGTAGGCGGTCAGGCAAACCAGAAGCATGAAGAAGAAGGGTGAGAAAATCTAGAAGTAGGGACAGAAGGCGGTAAGAAAAAGATTACAACGGATTCATGCGATCATCTGTATGAGCTCATTAATGTTCCAAGGCTTCCACGTATTAATTAACACATTGGTTACAGTCGTACCAGGAAAAAGGAAAACCCATTATTGCTTTTGCTGGTTCTTCTCTTTATCATATTTGAAAATATGTTTCGTATAGTTGCGCTGCTTTTTCCTTTAATAGGCCTCCAATCTTACCCACCCTCTTTTTGTAACAGAACTTCGGAAAGAAATTGGCTTTAGATGCACCTCGTAGTTGCTTGACTGATTTGAAGTTTTCAGTCCTAAAATCAGATTAACGGTCTAGATTTAAAGATGGCTGGACTCCGCTTGATGAGTTGATGGTTCGTCGGTTGGGTCCACTGGGCTTGGTCAAATGAGGGATAGCTTTACAAAAAGTAAGTCCAGTTAAATTTCAAAGCCTTTTACAGGCTTGACTATGAGTCTATGGTTTTGGGCGCAGTTTTGAAGGATAAGAACCTTCTTTAAGTTACAATTTTGAGAACTGCTTTGAATTGGGTTCTAGGGAGAGTTTATATTATTAACTTGTTTAAGCATGAGAAGTCCATGTTATCTGACAACTTGTAAGGTTTTTAATTAAATGACTTCTCTTTTTCTCGCGCATCAGGTACTTTTGTTAAATTGTTTTTGTACCTTTTAAACTCGATTTTTTCTTTGTTAAAAAGTTTAAAACGGTATTTCAAGATAGTTGTAATAATACTTGAGAAAAAAAAGGGTTTCGATCGAAACCCTTCTTTCATCTTCAGTCTTCACACTTCAGGGTGGCGGGCAACTTCTCCCTCTCTGGCGGCAGACGACTTCTCCCTCTGGCCTCTGCGATGGCGGGCGATTACTTCCTCTCCAATGGCGGATGACTACTTCCTCTCCAGCGGTAGCAGCCGATTACTTTCTCTCCATCGGCAGCAGGCGACTACTCCAACTCCGGCAACATTTCACAGTTCCCAGATAGAACCGTCCGTTGGCACTGTTTTCCCTTGTTCACCCCTCCCTCCAGCGATAGCAGCCCGCCTGGCCCTGTCCGACGGCGAGAGAAGCCCCATTCTGCCCCGCCCTGTCCGGCGGCAATAGAAGCCCCCGCGACCCGCCTTGCATTGCCCCTGTCCTCCCCTCCCTCCGGCGAGAGCATCTCCCGCCGCCGTTGGACCTTGCGTCGTCTGAGCCCGCCCCGCAATATCCGCCCAGCCCTGTTTGCATATGTCCTCCCCTCCCTCTGACTAGAGCAGCCTCCGCTGTCGTCCCCTCTGTGTATTAGCTAGGCACAGTTGCACGTATTCATCATTCATGTATTAATCTGAGCAGCGAAAAAATGCATAGATGAATGAATGTAATTTATGTGATGGATTTATTATTCATGTGCTCCTATTATTTTTTATATACGTAGATAACGAACCAGTAGATTTGATTAACGTTTTTGACATTATCTTAAGAATACTATATACTTCAAAAAAATTCAGTCACGACGCATCAGGTAGCATTATTCTGCATCACATGGCTTCACAGGATCTGTGTATCTCTTCGCATCAATGCAATATTGACGAGTGTTAACAATATTGTTCGCATCAATACAATATTGACGACCTGCTTTTCGAGAATCTCACCTATTTTATGGGAAAATGGCCAAAACGTAGCGCCATGATTAAGATTCACGCGTCCGCAGAAGCTCTGCGGCGCATCTACAATGGGAGTACAACACGGGCATGTCGCGTTTAATATCTATCTCTCTCTCTTCAATGAAGACAAGGGTGCTGGTGACACAGTATGACAAGCCAACCCAACTTGCGGTCAACACAGATCTTTGCTTTTTGCAGGTGAATAATGATGACAGAGCTCTTGAGCATGCATTTGCAGAGAAGAAATCAGCAGAACGATCAAAAAGATCTTGCAGCTGAGATGATTAGACTGTAAAGGCACGGTGGCAGTTGCCCGAGCGCATGTAGGGCCACCTAGCTTCTCTCTTTAGCCTTTTTGCTTCTCTCTCAGACACTCTTTCTCTCTCGATTTGGATTCTTATTCTTAGCTGCCGTTGCATAAATAGAGTGGCCTTATTATTCTCTCTTTCTCTTTTTATATATAATAGATATATTTATATTATGATGAGGGCAGTTTTCAATATCACAGATTAGAGCAAAACTCTCCTATATTTGTCTGTTTTCTCTCTGTCTTATTTTTTCTCTCGCTTGTTCTCTTGTTCCCTTCTCAGCTTTTTCTGCTCGCTGCTACTCTTGGTGCTCCAATCGTTCCTTGCGTACAATCTAGAGAGACTACTGGTGAACGTGCTGGGAAGCCTGAAGGACTCGCGTACATCAGAAATCCCGACAATGATTCCTTCGTTTTGGCTCATATTTTCAATTTTCTCTCCTGAGTTTTCTCTCCTCCAATGGAGGATTCTGAGGTTGGTCTTGTGCAGAACCATCTTTGACTCCAGTGATTGACAGCCAAACACAACAACATGCCCACGACAGAATAAAAGAGATCTTTTCTTTTTTTTTCCTTCTCTCTTCTTTCCTTGTGCTTAGTGGGTTCTAGCAGTTGAGCAGCCATCTCTGGTGGCAAAAATTTGTTCCAAAAAATTGGTTCCATGAACTCTACATCTCATGATTCTACCGTTCAGAATTGTGTCCAACGTTTGCTAGCTAGAAAGGGAAGGGATTTTAAAGACTTGGATTTCCATCCCCGTACTGTAGGCAATAGTGGGATTCCAACATTTCAAACACGCCCTACGCTCCAAGTTTGCCAAACACAACATGGTGATATCTCAAAGTAACTCGTCCACATAAATCAAACACAATGCCAACTTGAAAAAATAGCCTTGTATTCATTGTTCCACCTATTCCAGAATTAAGATTTTGGTGTTAACTGTCCCAAAATCTTAATCCTGGAACATGAACCACTACCCTGGTGAAATGTGGATGCATGGAGTGAATTCAGAACAGTGGGAGCATTTTCACAAATTTAATTAATGGTATTTTTCATTTGTCAAAGTATAATGAAATGGCTTCGATAATCGATATGGAAGCGTCGCCAAAACTGCGCTTCCACATCGATTAGACCGTCCTGTCATAAAAGGATGTTCTTCCTCCCTGCCATGAAGAATCTTCAAATTGTGAGGAAAGGCTCAATTGAAGAGAAAAAAGGATCTAATGTACTGCCAACGCCAAAAGACCATCTCATATATGTCCCGACACTAGAGTTGAGTTTGTTTCACATCTGATCTCAGATTGAATTTAAATTCGGACCTCCTTTCATCGACTTTAAATTCATGGTATTTAACATGTAAGGGACCTCCCTTCATCCCACTTTGAATTCATGGTTTTTAAGTATAACATGATCTATATTACCGTGATCCACTTAATTTGTTACCATTATAATATAACTTATACATATACATATATCAATAAATAAGAGAGACAGAATCAGGTCACTCTATTCATTCATTTATTTATGCAACGGTAGCTAAGAATCCAAAATGGAGAGAGAGGGAGAGAGAGTTAAGAAGAAATAGAAGGGGAATGTTATTGGTGGTTTTTAATTGGTTCTCTTTGCTTTTGGGAAATTTTGTGATCACCTTTGGACGTGGTTGAATTTGTATTTTTTGGTGGGACCCTAGGTTCGAGGTTCGAGTGAATACCACTAGTGGTTTCACTCTTGGGCTTCGACCCAAGGTTTGGCGAATCTCAATCTACCTCCTAGTAGTTTCAGTTTCAACCTTAAAAAGGCTAAGAATCAAGACAATCATTTCATTAATAATCTCATTTATAAGTTCTTGAAGATCTCTCACAATTTTCAATATGGGACTAAACTTTTGAGTTGTTACAATAACAACTCATTTGTAGAAATTGTAAAGACTCGTCATCAAGATTAATTGTATTGTATGTTTGATTGACATAAGTGATAAAGACACTTGCATAGCTTGATGAGTTCTGTCGTTTGTTTGGTATATCTTGGTCTTTAAGAAAATGCTTCCTTTTTCCTTTGGATGTAGGGAAAATGAAGGATTGACGTGAAAATCATATATACGTTCAAATATTCACAACTCACAATAAGCTTGAGTTATAAATGGCAAATCTTTGTTCCATTTCTGTTCTAACTGATCAAGCACTGACGTAAACAAATTTAGTTTCCTGAAATAAGTAAAAATGGGTCTTACCATATTTTTAGAAGCTTAATCAATAACCTGGTTTTTGTCATCCAAACAAAACCAGGTTTAAAGAGTTAAAACCTGGTTTGGATATTGTCATCCAAACAGACAAACCTGGTTTTCACAAAACTTGGATTTCACAAAACCTGGATTTTTCATAACCAGGCTTTAAGGGGATATCATCCAAATGCCCCCTAAACTTTTTGGCTTGAATTTTAAATTTTTAGTAACAGATTTTTTTTTTATTGAAGCGTACCTTAGTAGATTAAATTGATTGAAAAATTCGTGCATAAATCGATATATAAAATCGTTTAATTAATTAATTAGATAAAATAGGTAGCTTCACTAAATAAAGCTTGGGTTTCATTCTAAATTTAGAATCTTTATATTATTTTGAAACATCTTTCAATTCTTCTTTTCTGTAAATATTTATCAAAAATTAGTTTGTTGATTGAATATTTAAGATTTTGGTCAGCATTAAAATGTTTTTTTATTAATCAGACAATAGTTTCTTTGATAAATAATTTTTATAGTTTTCGTATTTTTTTATATTAAATTGGTATGTTCAGCGTTAGTTTTTATATTTTTTAAACAATAACGAATTTTCTTCAGTAAATATAGTATGTATTTTTTATCACATATATCATTTCATATTGAGAATCCTTAACTTAAGCGGGTATATATTATTCAGTAATAAACAAATACATTGTTCAAATGAAACTTAATTAAAATTTTAACAAGACAAACATATAATGATTTTAAGTTTCAAATAGTGTTTGTAGCAACAATTAGGTTATTATTATTATTATTTAAAATTATTTATATTATAATAGCTCATATTAAGTTAGTAAAATATTAGTTTGTACCAAGCTACTATCTTCAGTTTTTTAATTATTTGACTAATTTTTTATGAGTTATGCATTTTTTTCATATTAGACATATTTTTTAATGTTGATTTTGTATTTCTAAAAATAATAATTTTTACATAGATTTTTGCTGTTTAAAGTGCCATTTATTTCCTGTTAGACAAGTATACTGTTTAAGAAACCGGCTTAGTTCATCAGGTTAATTATAATGTTTGTTTGATTACATAAAGCTTATTTAATTATACAAAATAACTAATAAATGATTCAAATAAAATTATTTCTTAAACTTTTTGTTGTTTTCTATGAAAATTTAGGACTGATATATTTAATGTGATGTCAACATTTTTTATTAATTGATTATTTAGAATGTCTTCGGGTGAGGAAGATGTTAACAACCCATCACTCAACAAGACCCAAAGGAGGGTCTTAGCTTGTGAACCAGAGTGACACACTCCCATCTTTTAAAGTTTAAAGAAGTAGCATCAATGAAAATCAAATAGGCGATGCACCTTTTACGTGTGCGCTTGCACAACCAGCTGTGCAATGCCCCTTGAGGTGATTTAATAAAATGCTTTGCTTAATGCCTTTTATATACAAATTTCAAATGAAAGAAAAAATCCTAGTTATACTGATTTTGAATAAAAAATAGTGTTTGTGGCAATTACTTGGTTGCTGAATGTTATTAAATTTGTTTATATAATACAACCTCTATATGGTTATGAAAATTGATAAGTTTTCATATGTCCCACTTAGATTTTCGCAAAATCTTGATCTGTATATTAAACTTGCAATTTTTTTATTCTTTTAATTTATTAATTAATCTTGTTTCTAAAATACTAGTTTTTTTATATTAATGCTATTTTTATACTGTTAGTTCTCAACTATAAACAGTTTGCTGTTTTATACTGTTTCATTTATGTTTTGTAGACCATTATTTTCCTTTTTATTTTGATTAACTAATATAATATTCTTGTAGTTTATTTGATCCCAACAATCCAATTGCTTAATGGAGTACACTTGTTTAATTAACTAGTAAAATTCTGTTTACATAACAAAAAATATATTGAAATATCAAATTTGTATCTCAAATATTAATTATTCTTTTACAAATAAGTTTGTTTTATATTATGTTAAGGTTATTCAAAAAATAGTAGTTTTGTAATTCTCATTAAAGTTTTTATATAATATTAGCTATTTGTTTTAAATAAGTTAAATTTTGTTGAGTTTGTGTGGTTCATATTCTAATTAAAATTAACTCGGTTTCTAATGGAAAAAGAACCAACGACTTCATCGTATATCATTTGGTTTTGAACTTTGATATGCAATTTACATTATTTTATTAACAACACCTTAAAGTTAAAAAAAAAAAACACACCACACCGTGGTAACCAATCAATATCGGACATTACTTGCCCGGTACATAAACTCGGGATCAGTTCTGATATTAATTGAGAGAGTCAAAATATATAAACTCGGATCAGATATCACTTATTGGAGCCGGATATCTAAGTTCACAAAATAATTAATTATCTTATCAGATATTTTTTTAGATCTGAATCCATTTCAAAAACCGATCTAGGTTCATAAATTTATGACGTAACTTTCGCTCCATTTCAAACGTAAGATTTTCAGGTTTTAAACAAAAAAAATTGAGATAAATTCATCAAACTCAGTAACATAATATTTCATATCTATTCCCTAACAAAATCTAAGAGGAAGAAGGTAGGCTTCAGTCTCTCACAAATGAAAATCTAAAATATATCTAAATTTTATTTCAAATTCACATCTAAAATTGATTTTTATTTTCTCATTCCTATCCATATCAACTCAATTTAGAACCGACACACTAAAAAAAAGATTAGATATAAATATTTATTTAAAACTAAATTCAGATTTTAATCTCAGCCTGGATATTTTTTAAACCAAAATGCAAACCCTTTCTCGATCGGATCAATTTTTAATCGTATGTTAAATTTTTTCCTATGTCCGTTTTTCCTTTTTGTGAAATAATTGAGTCGAATCCAATTCAATGGACATCCATGTCCATGGCATTGGCACTCCTTCAGGGGAACAGAAATGCGGTCGAGGATGACCGTTCATCCTTTTAACCTATATCTTGTTACAGGAATTCACGTTGACTCGACTCAAATCCGGCACCGGTTCGTGTTCCTCAGCCTAAAAATGATTTGCCGCCAAAAATTCGGGCGGCGGTGAGAAACGGTCGTCTGGAAAACGTTCAAAATTGAGGTTTAGGGTTTTGGAGATCTTCCTCCTGACATCAGGTTTAAGAGCTTTTTTTGAAAATTCGGAAGACCTCGGATAGGATTTTGTAGACTTTCCTCCTGAAAGTTCAGAAAACATTAGGCTTGGGGTTTTAGGGATCTACAGTTGAAAATTCTGTAATAATTGAGTTAGGGTTGTGGAGATCTTCCTTTGACAATCCTTGAGGAAATTAGGGTTTGGTTCTAGAGATCTTTCTTGTGACAATTGCTAGGGGATTGGGGGTCCGGGGTTTGGGTATATGCCTTTTGGAGATCAGGATTAGGGTTTAGTTGTTCAAATTGTTCCATATTCGTTTCTGGTTTGCTCGTCGGCGATGGAGACGGGTTTGGAGCAGACGTTACAGGACGGGAAGCTCTTTCGACAAGTAAACGCCTTCATTGTCGCCCACCTCCGCGAGCACAACCTCAACCAGGCAATTCTCTCTCTCTCTCTCTTCCTCTGTGCAAGAAAGTGAGAGGAAGTCATTTTCCTTTCTGCGTCTTTATGCCCGATGTGTCTTCCTTTCAGGCGGCCACTGCCGTTGCCACGGCGACGATGACTCCTTTGGACGTGGAGATCCCTTCCAACAAACTTCTCTTTCTAGTGTCAAAGGTTACGGTTCTCGAATGTGCTAAAGGAGGATCACTTTGTTTAGTCTTCTCTTTCCTTTTGGCTTGGGACTCGAAGGTGAAATTTCTGAGTGTTTTACAGGGTCTTCAGGTGGAGAAAGATGAACTGTCGAGGGGGATATCTCCGGCATGTTTGGCGGATCCTTCAGCAGCAATCTCTGCTGGTTATGGATCTGCACCTGCTCCCCCGAGGAGTTCTCTCGATTTCAGGTCCGGATATGGGATTTCTTCCACCACGATGCCTTTCTTCTTTTGTTTTTTGATCCCTATCCTGAATATGGGATTTCTTCCACCATGGTGCCTTTCTTTCTTTTGTTTGTTGCTCCCTATCCTGGACCAGTTTTTTTGCATCCAATAGTGAATTTTCTGTATTATGTGATGACTATTCATCTCTTTGATGAACACATTCTGATAATGATCATGAGGATGGTGATGTTGGAAACCATAAAATGTATTGATCTTTGTATACTTTTTTCCTTCCTTTGTGAAGCTGGCATTTGGCCTGGGCGGGGGTTATAATTAGAAAAATTGATCAACACTGTGAAATTCTGGCCCATCCAGCTACTTTTCAACGGGAAGAATATGGTGTTACAATGTCCAGTCAGATGTATGTGGTATAGGCTGACTTCCATCACTCAACGTCAAAACAGAAGTGTGTTAATTTGTTTAGTTCCAGATCCAGTTACATTGGATTCTGATACACTTTTGTCTCAAAGAAGCTGGGATTCTGATTCAAGATATCCTTGGATCTGAAGTTTCTGGTGGCTTCCAGGACCTTGCTGCCACATTATTGTTCACCTGCCTCTGCAGTTACTTGGATCTGAGATCTGATGCCATTAAACACAACCTTGAGTAAAAATAGATGTTTGTGAACACATCTGCTGTTGGTTAATGGGCTTCAGTGAAGAACATTCTTTTTCATAATGGAGGAGCTTTTTAAGGGCCTCACAAATGCAGTTTCTCATTCCAAATACTTCAATCACCTATTTATCAGTATTACTTCCAAATTCAAGAAGGTGACTATCATAGTTAACATATCTTTTATTTCAAAAGTAGATCTTTAAATGATTTCTGCAGAGTTCAGACTTGTTGAGTTAGTTGTCTTACTTTTTGTTCTGCTCAAGTAAGGTGTGTATGATGCCATGCTGACTTGATTATTTCTTCCTTGTTCTGTGTGTAGCCTATCGTGTACCAAATGCTTGTTATTTGTATGTAATCATTTTTCAGGTTGCTCAGATACTATTTTGCGTGATTGCTGGCTGCATCAGTTCCAAAATACTGGGGTGCATATATTTATTTTACCAAAATTCCTGTGTTGGTATCCCCTTCCAGCATTTTCATTTTTTTTGGGGACAAATCTAAGCATATGGATGGGCTTGGAATGTCCAGAATGTATGAATGAAACAATAATGATTTTCCAATGTGTAGATAGGATTTTATAACCCACAAAGCGTAGGTGTGTTGATTTTGAAATCTTATAAATTTATGATATCTGATCTACACAAGAAGAATCACAATGTCCTTGATTCTTACATTTTTGTACATTAAAGATATTTATATGGTTATATTTATCATAAAAAAAAGTTAAAAGTGCCGGATAGGCTGAAGGCACTCCAGGCAGTAGATGTAACATATCACTGAATGTAAGCCCCAGTCTATGTATGCTTGAATGTGTGTGTGTGTGTGTGTGTGAGAGAGAGAGAGAGAGAGAGAGAGAGAGAGAGAGAGAGAGAGAGAACAATTGAATACCCTAAACCTCTTATAGTTGTATTTTTGTTTCCATAAATTTTTAATGCAAAATGCGATAACTGGTCCTGGTCAATGTTGATCCAAGTTGATTATGAGACAAAATGGCCTAGTGCACACCAAACTGCTTTGACTGCAAGTTCCTAGTCCAGCGAGCACTCAAATATGGTTAAAAATGGTTGGTTGCGGTTGACATCCAAACTGCAGCTGTCTTTGGTGACTCCCATTTGCCATACCCATGCTCCCATTGCATCTTGACCCAAGCTTACTCTTTTGGCAGGTACAAATGACATGGATTAGATACTATAAATATTCTCTCATAACCTGGGACTGTCATGATAATAGAGATCTTAACGATAGTGTACAAAAAAGCATGCTATTGTTGAGAATGCATCTTTATGCCTTTGATTGCATCCTTTATTCTATTATTATGCGTGTTTCATGACCATAACTGAAATATGTTTAATTAACACCTGAGCATGCAAATACATCTACTTCTAAGAATTTGTCTTATCATTATTCCTTTGAGATAGGTTGTTCTGAATGCTTACTTAGACTGTTCTGCTAAATCAGTGCTGCACTGGATACAAAAGGTTCTTCAAAGAGCTTTCCAAAGCATGAAACACGACATGTATCAGAACATAAGGTAAATATGTGAAAGAAGATGAATGTTACTTTGGTTTGAAAAATTGTTAAACATCTGATGCATAATGTGGCTTCCTCATTGTAGTCTATTTAATACTCAATGTCTTCTAGAAGACATTATGGCTGAATTTATGCTGCCTTATAAGCCACTCCACTTTTGATTTACCTTTTGATAGTGATCGTTGATGGGTTAGATTCACGGTCTTAGCTTATGCATGGGCCTTAACACTATCCTTTTTGTTATATACTGTAGAATGTTGCAAGATGTGCAAGATTTAGTCCTGATGGACGGTTTTTTGCAACCGGAAGTGCAGACACATCAATTAAACTTTTTGAGGTCAGTGACTTTCTTGAGGAGGGAAATCTTATTCTCTTATTTTTTTTTGTAATTCAAATGAATTGCTTTTGTTTGTACCATAGGTTTCAAAGGTCAAGCAGATGATGCTGCCAGATTCAAGTTCAAGGGATGGTCCTGTTCGGCCAGTTATACGAACATTCTATGATCACTTGCAAGTATTTCCCTCGAAATCCTGGGGTGGCTTCCTCTTGGATAGGGTTGAATGATAAAATTGGTCTTCTAGTTTCATGATCCATGTTTTCATGCTCATGTATTTATATTCTCCTATTTGTGGTGGCCTTTCCCAATGACCCTTAAGCACTTCCTTTAGTTGAAGTCTTAACGAGGCTAGAAATTCCCTGCAGCTTTATTTGCACCTTGCTTCATACTGATGGGTATTTCTTGGAGGCTCATATGAAATATGACGATGGTTGTTGGCATATTTTCATTTCTTTCAATAAATAATATTTGTTGAGTGTGAGCATTTTATGTGAATAAACATGCAATGCTTGTTGGTGCCTTTTTTAAGCAGGTTAACAACATATGCATGGAATGTGCCATCATATTGGTTGAACTTCCAAATCACTTTGAGTGGCATAAACTGTAGGAAAATACTGAAGGACAGTCTTAAGGGATTGTTTTAGGTACAAGGTGACTTAGGTTTCACAGTTGATGTAGTGCAAGAATGTGATCAATGGTTCTATTTTGTTGTGAAGCTGATGAAGGGTCATGCTTTCATGGGTTAAACTTAGCTTTGAGGATGATTTATTTTCATGCTTCCATCATTGCATCTGCCCTTGCAATTGTGCTACTGATAAGACACAGTCTGCTGGAGGGAACTTGGACGGTACTTAGAAGTAGCCATAGGCAGGTCACTCTTTATATTTTCACTTTTTTGTTGTATTAAAGGTGGATAGTTGTTCCTGTTAATTATGTATGTGGTATTTGGCTTTTCAGATAAGCTGAATGATTTTACTTGGCTAGTGGTGTAAGTCATTGTCTAATAACATGTAGCAAGAAGGGCCACTTTAGGGAGGAAATGGACTCTACTGTCCTTGTGCCAAAAATCCTAGGCGTGTTTGGATGACACCCCCTAGAAAGTTTCTTTGCAATCACTAGTTTTGTGAAAAATAGTTTTTTAATCATTTTTTACAATTTTGTTAATAACCTAGGGATGGGGGAGAGGAGCAGATATTCAATCCCCTTTGAGAACCAGGTTTTGTCAAAACTGTGTTTTTCTCAAACCCAGTATTGATGTCAACCCAAGCACTCTAAAAATGTGGTTCTGCCTCCAGAACAGCATTTTGGAGTGTCATCCAAACATTCTGGCGGAATCTTACTTGTCTGGTGAATTTTTGTTGCCAACTTAAGCTAATTATAGTGGTTGGTCCTCATTATTTGCAAGTTTAGGTGAGAAGGTTATGTATTTCTGGTGTTTGGAGTAAAGCACTCACATTTTTTTGGTCATTTCATGGACATCTCAGCTTCCTGTTAATAAGATTATTCATCTTCTGTTTTCTACTTTGTCAATATTTTGTGCTTGCATGCTTGCATACATAAATCTCATTATGAGCTTTTCTTTGTTTTCTATCTACAAGGTCCATGGTGATTTGCCTTGATGACAACTCGAAGGTTTTATTAGTAATGAAAACCTTTTTTGCTGGATAATTTTGTCTTGGACTATGGCATGTTCATCTATGGACATATGTTCTCCTAAAACAGCAGAAATTTCTCATGATGCAAATTTTCATACTTGTTGATCTTTGTGGAAGCTTGTTGGATGATTGATTATAATTTAATTAATCTCTATCTTAAAATTGCGTTGTGCTTTGAATATAGGCAAGCTGTCCAATGCTTGATGAAGGTCAATTGTCAAGAAGTACTTTTCAGGTTCAGAAAATCTTAGGGCTTAAAATTCCTGCTAGATGCACATGAAAACGAGTATTCAATAGAGCTGGCTCTATATTAATTGAGTAATTGGCGTATTCATGGTATAGAAGATAAGTTTTGTGGGTAGTGGAGCTCTAGGAAGAAAATGGATGTATGGTTGAAATGAAAGTATGCAATTTCTGGTTTATTTGATGCTACAGGCTGTCTATCATATATTTATATGTGTGCAGTTTTCCCCTCTTGGAAGTTTTCTATCTACAGTCTGATGCATTAGGATTTCATTAAGTATTCTCTTGATCATCTAATTTCCCGTTCTGTTCACCTGCAGCCTATCAATGACTTGGATTTTCATCCTCAGAATATGGTCCTAATATCTGGGGCCAAGGATCATACAATAAAGTACTTTTAGCTTTCTTTCATAGATGGTTTCCTTCGTTAATTAGTTACATCATCAAGATAAATGTGGAGCTCTAATAGTTCTTTTTCAGGTTTTTTGATTTTTCAAAAACCACGGCAAAGAGAGCTGTCAGGGTTATTCAGGTTTGAGCTGTCTTCACCTCTTAAGATGTTGGTTAGTTAGGCGTCAAGGAAACAGATGCCTATGTTGGACTTTGTTCTAAAGATTTTTCTCTCACATTCTTTTTGTGATGTGGACTTAGGACACCCATAATGTGCGTTCTGTATCATTTCATCCTTCAGGGGATTTTCTTTTGGCAGGTAGTTATGTCCTCCACTGAATTGTGTCCTTGTATTTCAGTTTGTTAATTCCATGTTATTGGTGAAACCAGGACAAAATTTCTAGTGCCTGGCCTAACATGTTTCAGCATATGAGATCTGAAACAGAGTGAAATGTAAAAGGAATATGATAAATGATCACAAGGACCTCATTTTCCGTGATTTGTGCTGTTTGCTTTTGCTTTGGACATGCAATTCTCTGCTTCAAAGTTCAAACATGTCAACATTTTTAAAATGGTGAGCCTTTTTGGTAGAACTTAATGAAGAGAAAGAGGTCTTATTTCTTCAGATGTAATCATAATTAACCACAAGATCTTTCTGCTGTTGTCTTAATGCATATTGTTTTTGCATCTTTGCACCTTTTGGAGTTGTTTAATTTGGAGTCACACAAAGAATGATTTTCCTGCCAATAATTTGATGAGAACAAAATTATGCATACACTAGATAATGGTGGTTATGATTACTGATTTGTAATATTAACTGGATAGTAGAGCTTACCAGTACATTCTTGTGCAAGTTAATCTTTTAAAAGGTTCATCTAGATATTCATATGCACATTTAAACTCAAAATTCTCATCTGGAAATTGAATTGAGATGCAGCTGAGGTGGTTGTATGATGTTATCTTGTGAAAGAGGGTACAGTAAATAGGAAAAAATTCTTAGCCACTTTACAACTTCTATACTGCTTCATTTTCATCTTTGTGGGAACAATGAATCAAAATTTGGGTTTCAGTTCCTTTGCTATCTTGATGTCATCTTATTCTTGAATCTCCAGAGATGTAGTCGGGTCCTTTGGTATTGATATAGGTGTATTCTGCAGGTACAGATCACCACATTGCACATTTGTATGACATCAACACGTTCCAATGTTATTTGACGGGAAATGCCCAAGACATGAATTCTGGTGCTGCTATCAATCAGGTAATTAGTTGTTTCACTGAAATCTAGTTGAAAGTGAGCTAGGACATTTGCTCAATCATCTGTTGTTCAATATGGTCTATGTGGATTGCACAAATGAACACTCAATATACTGCATTTGGGACTGTAGGTCCGCTACTCCTCTAATGGTGGAATGTATGTGACAGCTTCAAAAGATGGCTGTATTCGAATATGGGATGGTGTAACTGCTGAGTGTGTACGTTCGATTGTAGGTGCACATGGGTCAGCAGAGGCCACAAGTGCGAGCTTTACCAAGGACCAAAGGCAAGTTTTGACTCACAAATGATTTACTTAGAATCTCAGTTTAGGTTATGGATTAGTTTTAAAACTATTGACTAGCTTGGTGGATGCATGCTTAAAGCCTTAAACTATCCTTCGTTGAAATTGGTTTCGCAATTTTGCAGTTGGTTATGTTTTCTATTCTTGTTAATTCCTCAATTTAAATGATTAGGTATGTCCTTTCCTGTGGGAAGGATTCTACGGTGAAGTTGTGGGAAGTGGGAACTGGCAGAGCTGTCAAGCAATATATTGGAGCAACACACACACAGCTGCGTTGCCAGGTTGGTCATTTTCTATTGATGGGATTTCTCTTTCTTTTTTTATTATTGTGGATAATGTATGTATAACCTATGTCACATAGGTACGGGTAGGGGTGCTGGTACGGGTACTGGTTCGGCCTATTTTCAAAAAACTTGGGTACGGGGGTACGTGTGTGTGTGTATATATATATATATATATAAACATAAAATAGGAATTCAAAGAAAATAACGCATTCATGATTCAAAATTTATAGTTTCTAAAGAAGAAACTATTGAAAAAAATATGAAAACACAGCTTTGTATGTGTTTCCTGAGTGTAAATGGTGTAAAGAACAAAACTGAAATCATAAATTTTGGATAAGAAAGGACTCGGTCAACTTTGATCGAGTCTTAAATTGGACGGATACAGTCCTGGGTACGTTGACCGTACCTGGTACTGTTTGACCGATACCCAAGAGGTACCCAGGACAGTACCAGTACCAGCACCAGCACCAGTGTCGTACCTGGCCGGTATGGGTACGCTGCCTTTACAGCAGTACCCATGTGACAATGTGTATAACAGTTAGTAGCAAGCTGAGTATTCTGGCTTGTGTTTCAGCCTATTCGTTGACATTCTTGAAGATATGTTACCTCAACGAATCAAGTTTCTCTCGAACATGACCTTTCTTATGTGTCATACCCTTCTAAGTTAGACAATCTGCCTCCGAGTGTATTTTGACATGACCTTGATCATGCTGTCCAGTAATTAGTTAGGGCTTTCTTGTTTGATGAAAAGGGTTATCTGATGAAAACAAGTTAATCAGTTCAAGAAGCATGTCCTAGAAATTGGTGGGGCTGTATTTCTCTTAACATGAAATGAGCTGGACTTAGATATCCTGGTATGTGCCGTGGTATATCTTAATGGATTGTTTTGACGTAGCTGTCTGGTGGTTGTTTTCATGTTTTCATGTCATCTTCGACATATCTTTCTCATTTAGCTTTGATCAATCCATAATCTCTTTATCATTTTAGGAGGCCATATAGGTTTAATGACTCACGTAAAGTTGTTTTGGTGTAAGTTGCTAAGAATTGATATCCTTTTATATGCAGGCCGTTTTTAATGAAACAGAGGAGTTCGTTTTGTCAGTTGATGAGCCAAACAATGAGGTTCGTATGTTGGGCATGATGATGCTTAAGCAGGAATATGATAGAGCTTACGAATTTAACATTTTACTCCTTTGTTTTCTTGGATGTTATGAACTGATTAAATTTAAGACCTTTTAGCACCTGTTTCAGTAATTGTCTAAACTTGTTACAATTGATCTGGAATTGCAGATTGTAATATGGGATGCTTTGACCTCTGAGAAAGTGGCAAGGTGGCCATCTAATCACATTGGTGCTCCACGGTGGCTAGAGCACTCGCCAGCAGAGGCAGCCTTTGTTTCATGTGGGACTGATAGGTCAGTTCGGTTCTGGAAAGAAATCCTGTGAAAAACAGTTCCATGTTTGCAGGGAATATCAATTTAATGAATCTGATCCAGGTTCCTGTACTATGTTATTTTTCTGTCAAATTAACTATTAAATTAAGTATGATTTGAAAATTTTGAGCAAATGATGACATTTCTTCTTGTTCTTTTGTGATGTGAAGCCAACAAGGATTTAGTGCAGATGTGTTCACCAGAAATTTTGAACAATTGATAGGTTGGGGTTACACATTTCAGTTGGATTTAACTGTGTGGTTTGACAACACCATAAACTGTGCCTATTTCATAGTTAAAAAACTTGATATTTCAAAGTGATGGAAACAGTGGACTTTGGATTTATAAACAAGCATCTATTGAGAAAATTTGACATCCTACTTGCTAGATGCATGTCAGTTCTATTGAAGGATAAAATGCATCCTTGCACATCTGCAGCAGATAGGATTCTTGTAGGGAAGTGAATAGCCTTGACCTTTTTGCTTCAGTCGAAGGCTTGTTGAAACGTGTCTTCCAGTATGTTTCTATAAATTCCGAAAATATAGCTGGTCGATCAGATAGCGTAACCTAAACTTGGTCTTGTTGATATAATATGCGCAATACGCAGGAACGCATGTTATCCTCTTAACTGTAACATTTCTTTCTTGCTTCGATGGGCCAGTCGGATTTGGGTGGCATGATGCCAGTCCAGGCCAAGATATGCACCCAATGTTTGCATACCAGAATCTGCCCGTCGGTAGCATATTTCAAACATGAGACTCTTTCAGTCTGCCGTGCTTCTTATGATCTTATCCATTGTGTCTCAACCATACTAATTGGACATTTATCTGCTGTACTTAAAACTAGCTTGAGGTTGGGAAGTGGCTTAAGGCACTGCAGCTAGAACATGAAGGTTTCATGAAAAATCTGAACTACCTTGTTTTCTTTGGAAGTAGCGTAACATATCCTTCATTATGTCTGGCTTTTGTTGGAACGAAGCACAAAATTGATGAGAACTGTGAGATTAATTTTGCCCTGCAGCAAAAGAGCAATTAATTGAACCGAGTGGGTTTCGATTCTTTTGGTACGTTTGTCGAGTCACTAAGCCCTTCTATTTCAGACTAATTTCTGCTATAGTGAGCAAACCTAGGTGTGTTATTATAAATCAGTTGAATGTTAAAGTGGTCTCAACCGTATTTATAGACCATTTCCGATGCAAACTTGCGGGAAGTATAGACCCTTATTGGCCAATACATGGAAGAATATACGAGAGTAAACTAATTATATGGATCCAACTATCTGTGCTTTGAAGAACTAGTTTTCTTTGTTCATGTCCCTATACTCAAATATATGTTTACATGTTCAACACGCATGTTTTTTTTAATCTTTAGTTCATATTTTTCCAAAACCGCTATCACTATTAGTTTGTGACCCGACTGGTATGGGCAGTTGCCGACACCAGCCCTACAATTTTTTATTTTAACTTTTATATGGGTGCTTTCAAATATTTACTTCTCCGTATATACAGGTGCCTCTTAGATAAAAACTTTTGGCCCATTCCATTGGAGAGAGAGAGAGAGAGAGGTTGGTAAAATAAAAAAAACTTTGTCAGTGACTTCGAACTCTAAGCTGAATGCTAGTTGTACTTCTTTCTCACAAGCAGCGGGGCCTCTGCAGCTTTAGTAATTGGAAGCACAGCGACATGCAGCCATTGATCGGCCTTGCGAGTGCTTCGAGAAAAGGAAAGATCCGCAAATCAAATAGAATGTATGTGCTGGAATGCATGAGGCCAAGGGCCCAAGGCTTTAGCTGAAAGATTTTATTTAAAGGCCAAACATTTTATATCCTAAATCTAAAACCGGCCATCAAATTTTCCAATTTCCTCTCGACTTTGGCAGTTTACAGCACGTTTGGTTCAAGAGTATACAAGATTATTGGAAAAGGTTGCAAGTGTGAGACTTGAGCATGGGACTTGCATGTTCGGGCCTAAATGACCAGAATGTCCCTCATGTTTAAAAAGGCAAACCTCTTGTAATAAAGGCAAAAATGAAAATAAAGAAAAGTTTGAGATATCTCTCACTTTTTAAAATGATCAAAATACCCTCCACACAAAGATTCTGAGAGATCAAACATACTGGCAGGTGTTTGGGTCCGAACATTCACCATGCCCCAAGAAATAAATTCCCTCAAGAGAAAGGAAAGGAATAGCTAGTATTTGGTTCATTTGGTTGTGCCATGATTTGAAATTATGTGCAAAAAATGGCTTCTGTATAGCAATTCTCTAACATTCTCTTTGAGAGGAAAAGATCTGTCAGCTCTTGTCTCTTTCTAGCTCTCTCTCTCTCTCATCTCTATCACCCCCCCTTTACAGTACAACTTATTCATCCAACGGACTGAAAGGAACATGAGGTGACAATGAGGATATGAAGGAGCTTCAATTGGAGGCAAAGGGAATAAAAATACAAATCTTCTAACTTTCCAATAAAAAATAATGGCAAAAGCAAAGATGCTCCTGATCATGCTTTTCTTTCTGCACAGTTTGGTTTTGTTGTTTCTTGAGGAGAGAATATGTGTCAAATGTGAAGGCACATCAGCCAGGATTGTGAAAGATAGAGGTAGGATATTCCCATTTCTTTTGTTTTAAAGGGGTTTAGGGGGAGAAAGGAAACCAGCTTTTCCTAGGTTCCAAATATTCTTTAAAGATTTTGATTCTCATGAGCCTAGAATCCTACACCAACAATTATAAGGGATTTCATTTAAGGGCAACCCACTGCCTTAATTTCAATAAACCGACTGATAACTTTTTGAAAATGCTCTTGTAAATCATGTCCATATATGAGCTTTTCTTATACATGTCAAAGTTCATTATACTGGGAAATAGATTCTCATATTGTTCTTAAAAAGTGAAAAATTAAGAAAGGAAGTCTTTACTTCCATTTAACTGAATCTAATGAAGGAAAACAGAAACTTCAATCATAATCCTAGTGACGGGCACTTTGTTTGAGAACTGCAGGAAAAGCTTTTAGTCCATTTTAAGATATTCATGAGCACTTGGCCTTGTTTTCCCGATTTTTTGAAATTGAGGTGAAAAACTAAAGAACAGCCCTTAAATGAGAAAAAATTCATTCGTTTCAATTTCTTCTTTTTTTGTGTGAGCACCAACTTAACTAGTGGCATATACATCATTTGGACAAACTCTTGTTGGAACATTGAGATCCACCACCATCATCCTCAATATTCCTCAAACAAAGGGAATATAGAAGTTTATGTGCTTTTCTCTTTCAATTCCAAAATGATGTTCTCGTATCAAATCATTTGTGGAGAGGCCAGCTTTCAAGGGCACAAAAAACCACCTCCAACCAACTTGGGATCTTGTTCCCCTTTCTTTAGGACAAAGACAATTTCATTTGAGGGCTTTATGCCCTCGGCAAGCGATGGGACTCCTAGTCATGCGACAAAATCTCTCAGTTTTCCATGTCTAGGGATGTCTTGTTTGATAGGTTGGGATATATATAGGTTGTATATGAGATTTAAGAAACGCATATGACAGGTGTTCCCAATTTTTGGAAAATGTTGGGTTCTATTTTGGAATGGATAAGCAAAAGGCAGGTCTTAATCAAGAAAGTTCCAATGAGATCACCCCACCACAAAACTTAATTTCTACTATTTTTTAAATTCTTGGCTTAACTAGGGACAACCTTTTACCTTTATTGTAGAAAGCAGCCATGCATTTTTAAATTCTAGATAGGGGATCATGTTTTTATAAAAAATTCCTTTAGTGCAATCATTGGGGGTTGAAGTTATAGACATCTGAAGGCAAGAATAGAAAGTAAATTAATTATACTTGCATTATATCCCTTCACTGTAAATCAAGTTAGAACCTTGCTCGTAATTTAGTTAGCAAATTTGAAAACACATAAGGCCTTGGTCAAAATTAAGAAAGAAAAGAGTGGATCTTATGCTTGAAAACCTTTGGTTATTTGTTTGTCATGCAAAGACAATAAAATTTCCTTCTTAACTCCAAGTCATATGCAATTGATATATCTATTTCTGCCTTTGGAATTTGTAATCCATTCTGATCATACTTGAAATTTTGTGACCAATCTTCCTTTCTTTTAGTTTAATAGACAAAGCCGTGGACCTTTATATTTGGTGAACAACAACACACCTCAGTTGTATGAACACTTCTGTCCCAATTAGTTTTCAGTCTTTCGAAGAACCATAACAGCAACAAACTTTTGAGAATAACATAAAAAAGCAAAAGAGCATAACACATGAACTCCATGACATTTCTAATGACATTATAACTAATGAGGGAACCTCTTGAAGAATATAACAAAGTTAATGATCAAGTTAAAATATAATTAAGAATAAGCAAGTTGGCAGTTTAAAATGCAAGATGAGACCAGATGAAGAATGCAACATGAGTTTTTGTCGGAAGGCCGAAGACGTCACGAGCTCGATTCCTGCTGAGATCAAATTTGCAATAGGCATGAAGTAACATTGTCCGTCCAACATGTCGGTCCAGCCCACTAACTTGAGCTTATTATTAAAGGGATGTGTTAAAAAGGGTCGAATCATTGAACTCAGCTTTTTTAACTTGTTATTCTCTGAATGGAAAGAACTACATGGATGTGATCTCCATGAGGAGTAGAAATGTATGGACAGATATGCAAAAAGATGTTCTTCAACTGTGCAGGTAACTTTTTATAACTTTTTAAAAGCCAAAAGTCCGGACTCTTCTGGCTTATATCAAAGTGTAATTTGTTCCACTAAAAGTCATGCCAATACAGTATGTTTTGTGAATGACAGCTCACAAGTGCTAATTCCAACCATAGGATTCCAAAAAACTTAAAAAAAGTGCATTCACTCACTCTCACTCTCTCTCTACACACACACACACACACAACACATCAATCACGACAATATATCTTGTTAATTTGACTGGGTTCTTTCTTTGACGATCTTAAGAATCACAACTATTGCGTGTATCTATTTCTTCTATATATATATATATATATATATATATATATATATATATATAATGATAATCATGGAGCTATATGAGTCAGGCTAACTAATTAAAAATCTTTGTATGAATGCATTTATATATTTGCATATTAGTGCTTTCCTTTAACTCAAAATTTACATAGTAGTGGCCTTCACAAAAATCTTTTGGCTCTAAGATCAGATTTTAACTTACAATTTTTAGTGATGACTTCTCTGTAATAATTTTGTTCATTAATTGTTAATTCATCATTGAGCAATCGAAACCAAGAGCGATTGACTCTGATGCAACTCTTCTGGAGAAGGGCAATAAACTTA
This sequence comes from Nymphaea colorata, assembly GCF_008831285.2. Lineage (NCBI taxonomy): Eukaryota > Viridiplantae > Streptophyta > Magnoliopsida > Nymphaeales > Nymphaeaceae > Nymphaea > Nymphaea colorata. The sequence goes on from NC_045144.1 coordinate 6,864,349, forward strand.
AATCAAGATTGATGCCTGGGTGAGGAACGCTTTCTCTAAGCCCCGGCCAGCTTCCCCCAAGTCAAGTAAGTATGAAAAAAGAGAACCAGAACTCAAACTCAAGAAGGTGAGCTCTCACTTTAAGTGTAAACCAAAACCAAGAATCCAAAAGCTTAATGTTAAACATTAACTAGGTGACTATTTGGTGTGTTTGATTGCCTTTAGTCTAAGCCTAAAGATTTAAGAACCATAGGTTTAAAAACAGACCTTCCCCTCTTGGATCCAAAATGTGACCTTTTCTCCATGCAAAAAGGCAAATAAAGAATGTTAACTTTGACCTAGGATCCTTAGTTTGATAAACCATTAATTTACCATGGATCATTTAATACATCAACAAAAGCATGTCCCATTAGATCTACATCACATCCATGAATTTCATAATTAAATGCCCTCTATGTTCTTAACATATATAAAACTATTGATTCGGATGGGACATAGCTATTATCATAACTGACTATTTTAAATCATTTTAACTTTTTACTTGAAATTGTATTTGAATATGAAATATACAGAATCATATCTAAATTTTTACATGCAATCAACCAACTACTTGTAAGTTATCTAAAAAAGCCTTGTCCTATATCTGCATCTAACTATTAATTGGAAATGAACTTTTCTTATGGGATCCGACTTACATCGTCAATTCAAATTAGAACGAATGTTGAATTATATATATCTGAATCATTTCAACAAGCCTACATAAAACAATGATCACTTTCTTTCTTTGCAAAGACTAAAGGCTGATTGGAAAATATGAAAAAGATACAAGTTTCTCATTTATTAAAATTATTGACTGTGAGGCATACATATTGAAGGCAGTCCTTTCATCTTCCATCCACATCTTTATGACCAATATACTCATTTTAAAATGTGTGGTTGCACAGTCTTCAATCAAATTGAGCCATACAAATAAACAATCAATATCAATTGAAGATTCTAACCCAACCTACATGTGTATTTGATATAAATGTAAGGAGTGGACATGATTTGAAGTTAATAAACTATAACTTTTACTGAAAAATCTGATAAAGAACTACATTGGTAAGAAATTGTGTATACATAATCAATTCTTGCATTCCAGTTGTTGTACAAAATAACAAAAAGAGTTCACATTAAGGATTCAAAACTTATGAACCTTTTTGAAATTATAATGAAAAAGTAAGCCTCCAAAATTTGGGCATTTATTCTATGAAATTGTTTAGACTTAACCATGAATTAAAATCTCCAAAGTAACTTGAAACATCAGCAAGCAGTTGTGGGGAGAGAGAGAGAGAGAGAGAGAGCAACTTCAAAGTTAAAGGAAAAGTTAAACAAGCAAAAGATATTACATGATCAAAAAGTTAAGAACAAGGAGAGAGAATCTGAAGGCAATCCAGTATCAGGAAATGAAGGAAGAGGATGAAAGAGTGGAAAGGAAATGCCAAGAAACATGTGCATGATGAGAAACAACAGCAGATACAGAACACCATCATCGTCATCAGTGTTCAAGGAGGCCAAAAAGTAAAAAAAAAAAGGATAAAAAGGTGGAACAACAGTTGTTGGGTACATGCGAAGAACCAAACAGTCAATGACATGACGACACCCACCACAATTCTGCAATTTAAAATTGTACAGAGCAGCAAGATAGCATGCTATTGATAGAATTCACATAATTTGAAGAAGGAACAACAAAAAAAGTATTGAATTATTCAGTACTAGTACTAAATGTGCTGCCAAAAACGATCATGAGATTCCAAATTGGCACAAAAAAGAATATAAAACATTCACACAACTGTAATCATGGAAAAGAAATCATCAATCTCTAAAACAAGATAGTAGAAATATATGAAAATGGTAGCAGTCCAAAATACAGTTTTTTCTTTATTAATTGAAAAATTGTTTTCTTTGTGATTCTTTATAAGGGGTTTACCAATGTAGTAACTCCTATAAGTTTTGCTCACAAAGCTTCCCCCAACCGACATGTATTGCTTTGGGGGGGTGGGGGTGGAGTTTTTGTCTCCACAGGAAGATTTCATTTCTTTTTTCCGTTTACTTTTTTGAGTCATAAAAAATGTATTTGTTGACAATTTATTATAGATTTTCAAGACTTTGTCTCTTATTATCAAAGTTTTCTATTTTGACATGAAGAGAGGAAGATTAATTTCTTGGTGATGAAAGCCTACTTCAGAGTTCATGCTATTTCAAAGAAAATTTAATTTCATTACTTTCTATTGAATCATGAGCGCCCAACTCCTGTTTGTGGCATTTATTATGTGGGAAGAAAATTCCAAGTTGTTCTGGACTATGTGGCGAAAAAAGCACATGATTTGGAGGTGAAAAAGTGAGAGAGCAATAAAAAGTGTGTAAAGCAAAAGTTTTGATCGTTGTTTTTATTTTTATTTTTTATTTCTTAGCTCGCTATTCTTCCTTGCTCCTTTGATTGGCACGTGGAAAAAAGATGATCTTTATGGGGTATTTGGTTTGTGAAAATGTTCTTCCAGTTCTTGCATTCCATTTAATCATAAAATGACAAGTTAAACTTTGTCATATATACATATAAAATCAAACATGATATTAAAGAGGGCAAGCCATTGGCAATGCCCCTCATATGTATGTATATACACATAAGATCGTTGATTATATTATTAGATACAAACATGTGTGATATACAAATAAAAATTGTCGAAGATAATGGAAGACAACAACATCAAAAGCAAACACAAGACTTAATGTAGAAAACTCACAAATTTGGAATTTAGAAAAAAAGTCACATGCAATACCTCAAGTCTATTACAAGGAGCAAAACAGTAGTTCAAAAGAGTTAAGTACTACTTTAACCCTCAAAATAACACAACCAAAGGGATAAGTCACTCTTGTAAGTCCATATTGTGATGGCCCCAAGTGGTTGAGTGGTTAGGCATGTAGCAACTTGTCGGTAGTTTATTCATTCTCGTGGGTGTTAAGTTCCTATACTACAAGCAAAAGCAAACGTGCCAGATACTATAGTTAAGACATGTATCGGGTCATACACCTACCTAGATCCCAAGGTAACAATGGACCTTTGGGTAGGAGGGTCACTTACACAGTGGGGTTCTCTCACGCTCACAAAGAATCCTACAAATAAAAAAGGTGGAATATTGTTGACACTTTGAGAATGAATTCAACAAGTGGAAAACCTTAAGATGCACTGTTAGTGCATGGAGCTGCATGTCCTATAGACTATTTTTCTGTTTCAAAGAAATGGAGGTGCCAGCTAGTGCCTTTTCCCTTTCAGCTAGATGCCTAGAGTAATTCCTTCACCCCTTCACCATTTGGAGTACTTCAAATCTCTTAAGGGCTGACCATTGTGAAATGAAGGATATCAATGAAATATCTTTTATTTTTAAGAGTTGAAGTTAAAAAAAACTAGAAGGTCTTTTGCTTTTATAAGAATCATGTATCTAAAAGATAAAATAATTCAATATACAAAATTATAAGGCAGTTAATACCATATATCAAAAGGTTACATCATTAACCTAATCATGTTTCCTAAAATGCTAAAAGAAAAAAGGGTTAATACCATATGTACCTTATTCTCATGCTGTTGGTTGTCTTATGTTCTTAGTGATGTGCATCAGGTTAGATACATGTTTTTAGCTGGCTTAATATGTTGCCTTTAGTTAGCACTGAATAGTATTAGAAGGTTGTCAAAAAAATTTTGCAGTATCTAAAGTACAAAGAACTTTATTATCATGGTTGTGAGATGGACATGGCGAGTTGTGCTAATGTTGATTAGAGTGGAGAAGCGAATTCACACCTACATATGGGTTTGCTAAATAGAAGTGCTATGTCATGCATGATATAGCAAAAAAAAAAAAAAAAAAACTTGTGTTTCATTGTCAACCACCAAAGAAAAATTCATGGATGATTCAATAGTTATATGGGAAATATTTGGCTTACAATGTTCTTCAAACACTATGAGCTTTCTTCACACACAATACTATATTTGACTATTTATAGTGATATTCAAACACATTTGTGAAAAATCTCAAGTTTTATGCCATAACAAAATATATAAATATATATATGACACTATGTAAAAATATGGTTGTTTTAGAATATACATCTTCATAGACAATTATCACAGACCCATTTACTAAACTTATTTAAAAAAAAAAAATCTGTAGAACATGTAAAATTACAAGATATAAGGCCAATAGATTTCTTTATATGTTTTTTAAATTCTTTAATCGACATGTCACATAGTTATGTGATGATGACCAACAAAATAAGGTAATAAAAATCTTTGAATGGTCAACTTACTTTTTGAAGAGGACTTGAATTTCAGTAAACGTACCACAAGTATGTATGTAAATTTGAATTGTTTGTATTCATACAATGTTTTACACATACTACATATGTTGTATTAACTACAATTTGTTGACCAAAGTATCAAGAAACAAGAGATAAAACACGTTTCTTCGTTGTATAAATTTTTAAAAACATTAAAATCTAGGCCTCCTTATGTAATAATTGTTCTTAAGGAAAAGAGATAAGCTATTGTTGCTAATTTAGTTTGAAATCTTCTAAAAATGAGATATGTCTAGGAAAACAATCAACTTTGATTTGAAAGACATAAGTAGACAATAAAAATCATTTGTTATCTTATAAGTGTTCATATTTATCATCTAATGTAAATTATAAATATTAAATATGATAAGAAGGCTCTAGTGAGGTATATTCTTATGCTTGTTAGGTGGTACGATGTGATGTCCTAGCTAATGGTTGGCTAAAATTTTCCATAGAAAAAATGACTTTCCTAACTTCTTATGCTGAGATAGGTACAAAGAAAAAAAAAAGCACAAGGTTCTCAACTTTGTTAATGGTTTTGCCTTCTCTAGGATTAGGCAATATCTACACTAAACAAAGCTATCTTTAGGTAGGAGGAAGGTGAACAACTGTTCATATTTGCCTCTAAGTGGAGGAGTCTATCATCAATCTGTCAGGTTCGCTCAATTTGGCAGCATGGTTTATCTATCCTTTTCTTTTGGAAATTTTTATGAAATATTTTGCATTTACAATTCCCTTCCTTGATCCATCTTACTCCAGCTTTTTGCTTCTGTAGCAATTCATCATCTTTCAATGATTCCTCAAGCTCTCTACTTTTAGATAACATAATAAGCTAATGCATCTTGATCCACAAGTTAAGAACCAAGAATGAGTGACATTCAATATTTCACTGTTAAGCTTTGGATTCTTCAAGGAAATGTAGCCCCACTCGTGGCAGTGCACTCAGCACTCAGCCAGACTTACTCTAATTGCTTGCAATTTTCCCAATATCCTAATAATCTTACAACCATGTGTTTTTTATTTCTATTTCCCTCTCTTCTTGCTTGAACCAAACCAATTCTAAATTACAGAAAACATAAAAAAAGTACAACACATGCTTACTCAAGTGAACTCTACTTTTTCAAATCCATCCCTTTTTTGATGTATAAATTAAACCTACATTCCTTTCCCAAAAGTTGTTTGATGGAAATGCTGTCATTCGAGGAACTTTTGGAAAACCTACATGCATGTGAAATTCCCTCATTCCCCACTTGAAACAAATGGGTTTTTAGGAATATCTTCTACCAACTATAAAGAATCACTTTGCTTGAAAGGGCACCAGGTCTCCAAATCCATCCCCATCTATCAAAAATTACTGAAAACATCTTAATAAAAACAAGCACATAGTGTTCATAAAGTACCATGTGTTTTGGCACCCCCCCCCTCCCCCCCACCACAAAAAAAAAAAAAGGGAAAGAGAGTCTAGAATCGCCCAAATTGTTACATATTACACATACATATTCATTTGGTAATATGCATTCTCAAAAGTTGGTCTTAATCTAATAACCATGCACAGCCCATTTAATGGTTATGCTTTAACATATTTGTACGTAAGGAGTTTGGACAATATGAGAAAGCTCAATTTTCTTGGTTAGTGGTACCCATACTGGATCTCTTTGTGGCCTCTTGCAAGGATGCCGTTGCCTACATGGTGATGTTGAAAGTTCATGGGGGAACTTTCGTAGTTCATGGATGGGGTTTAAGGATCTTCCACCTTAGACTTCTTGATGCATGAAGCTTACTTTAACTGATGTGTGGCAAAATGTCATTAAAAAGTATCAACGGCATTATCTACACTGACGTTTTGTGCAAATGTGGGTAAAAGTTTTATTGACGTTTTTGCTATCTTTACTAACATTGATCTGATTTTTAGTAAAGACCTATTTTTTTTTCTCTAGACTATAAACATAGTATGTTCTTATCACCCAGCCTTATGAAGACAACATCATAAAAGATCAAATGTTAAAATTGCCAAATTTAAACTTCTGAGTGAGCAGCAGGTTCATCCCTACCTTTCGGAAGAAACCTGAAGACCTGTCATGCTCTTACCTCTAGGTCCTGAGTTACGTCGGTGTTAGCAATAGAAATGATACACCTGTCAACTTAGATGTCATGCCCAACATCCTTAAGACGTAGGAACATGTACTCATGGGAATCAAAATAGAGACTTGCTATTAACAGACATCTAACCTGACTAACTATGCTATGCCCCTTGTAGTAGTCAAATTTAAACTTTGATTCAAGATCTTTTGCTTGAACCCTGCAAATCCCCCTTTACCAGTTGCCTGCTCATAATTAATGTGCGGTTGCCTGTATGTTAAGCTAGTGCAATGTTTCCTCCATGGGAAAAGGTAATGTTATTAGTTTTGTAAATCTATGAATGATGGGGAATTCAAATCCTTTTCCAAACACCAATTTCACAGATTATGTCTACTAGTTTACTCCTTCCACTCTGTTTTCCTCATTCATGAGGTTGACCTTAGTTTACATCATGAAAGATTGGTTTTAATAGCTAACTTAGTTCGTCCTTCAGTATTACAAATAAGGACCAAGTTAAGAGAAATATCAGAGGGTCTCATCCTCCTAGGCTTGGATGTGCTTAACATAGTAAATTAATTAATCACCAAGATTAAGACCAAGTTGGTGCAAAGATTCATGACATCCAGTACCAACCTTCTGAAAACAGAGCAAGAAAGAAGAAATTAGTGCAAACCATGACAACTAACATATATTTATAGATTTTGTGCATAGAGGTATACAGAGGAAAACCATACCACAACAGACATCAGAAGCAGCCCCTCGGAGGGAGACAAAACCCTACCAGCTAGCCCTCACAAATGGCTACTACAGCAAGCATTATTTACAGAGAAGTAGAAAATTCAAAAGCAGAGCCGAGTAAGCTGGAAAAAGAAGAAAAAGAGAAAACTGTCTATCGACTCTATTCGCAGCAAAATCAAGAGGAGCCATCTCTCCTGTCACTTCCATGAGGGGAAGAGAACAAAAAAGCAGGCCACCATTTTTTAACGCTCTCAGATTAAGCAGAGACACCACCTACGGCAGCAGTCCTCCTGGGTTTCGCCCTACAAACCAGAGGATTCTCCATCTCCAATGACATGCGCAGCCGTTCTCCGAGATCGACGGCCTCCGGCGATAGCCCGGCGGCCGACGCCGGGAGCCACTCGAAGTTCTGAAGCAGTTGAGCTAGCCAGAGCTGAACGCTGGCCAGTCCCATGGCCTTCCCTGGACAGACCCGCCGGCCTGCTCCGAAGGGAGCCAACCTCAGATCAGAGCCTAGAACGCTTACTTCCTCGCCGACCATGAACCTCTGGGGGTCGAATTCCTTAGGCCTCTCCCAGATTGTCTCGTCGTGGGTGATTGCCCACATGTTCACCATGGCCGTCGTGCCGGCCGGAATCCGGTGGCCGCCGACGTCGACGTCGTGAATGGCCAGCCTGGCCCAGGAGAGGAGCGGACCAGGAGGGTGCATCCTGAGTCCTTCCTTGACAATGGCTTGGAGGTAAGTGAGCTTAGGGAGGTCCGAGTCCTCCACCCCGCTGGCCGAGCCAACCACCGAGTCTATCTCCGACTGGGCTCGTCTCTGTACATCAGGGTGCAGCACCATTCGAGCCAGGATCCACTCGAGGAGGATGGCCACTGTATCGGTACCACGGAAGATCATCTCCTGCCCCAGCCGAAATTACAGTGAGAGAGAGATACATATAAAGAGCAAAATCACTTGAAATTTAACTTACTCCATAGTGTTTGAAGAAGAACTATTCTTGGTAGTAAAATTTTTTACTACCAGTAATAGTTTTTCTTAAAACTATTACTACGGAATTCAAAACCAGCAGCTACCTGTTCAAGAGTGGTAGCTCTTGCAACATTGGGGAAAAATGTGTCTTTAAATGGACGGAGAAGTGAAAATTTCAAGAAAAGCAAGCTGCCCACTACGGCCATGGCCCCAAAAACTAAAGCTAAAACAGAACAAGTCGTTTTCCCGAGGGAATATTGATGGAAAATGTACACAAGACAACGATAAAGGCTCTCAAGCATTTGGCTGGTTGGGCTTGTTTTAAGCAGAAATAAGGTTCCAGATTTGATACCCGAGGCATCCCATCTTTTCCACAAGGCCCTATTTGGTTATAGTTAGGAAAAACTTTTCCTAGGAATGTGAAGCTTTACCATGTTGCAGTGAACCTTTCTGAGATTTCACTTGTCGTTTTACTAAACCAAAGGGTTTAAGTCTTTTGCAAGTTACTTTGGTTTAAGTCTTCTGCAAATTAACTCATCTAGGACACATGTTTGGTTTCCCTAATTTTATTGGAACTCACCTTGCCTGAGAAAACTTTCCCTGCTTTTTCTCTTATCAATGGCAAGACTTTTTCCTTGAAAACTTTCTGCCAAAGTCAAAACAGTGTTTCAAAACTTCAGATCTAAAAGTCATCTGATTGGATCTGATATGACATGATTTTGCTGATGTGACAAAAGATCCAAATTAGAATCCATGGTTCATGGGACTAAGTATGTACCTATGATCCTCACTTGAAATCTTGTTCTGTTTTTTTGCATTTAGAAAAGGTCGGGGGTTTAAGATCGGAGTAGGGGAAGTCTGATCTTAACTTTATGAGTCTCAAACCCTGAGGATTTTTAAAAGTCTGGATTTGGCAAGAGAAGGGTAATCTCCTATTAGAACACAAGAAATGAAAACAAAACTGGCCAAAAGACTGAACATTATCCAAGAATATCGAAAAGGAAAGAAGATAACTCTATCTCGCATGCGAAATATAAAATGAACTAGCTCGTCTGGCAGCAAGCGTTAAGGAAGAATCTCCCGTCACCTTTCATCGGGTTGTACAATGAAAACATCGTTTCTCAGCCAAGCGAAGGGCCACTTGATACAAAGCATCATTTTCAGTACAAGTTCTTGAAAAGGACTCGCTGGAACAAGCACTCACAAAGTAGAAGAGAATCAAACCGACCCATGCAAATTAAAAGTAAGCATTATAATTAAAATATAAAGGGATAATAGGGGAAAAATCCCATTTCAGCAAAAGAAATTACTTTAATTTATAGGGGAAATGATCAAAATTTGAAAAAATGGTCTTAGATTCTTAAAAGAAATACCCAATTAAGTTTACAGAACTTAAAAAAAAAAAAATTATGAGAAAGGCAATGAGACGAGAGGAAAAGAAAAAAACTGGATAATTACGTACCCAAAGAACCGCTATCATATCAGAATCTTCAAGCTTATTCTCTCCTTCCAAACTGAGCAGTGCGTCCACAAAATCACCATCATTGCCACCACCATTTTCCGCCATTATCTTCTTCTCTCTGTGCTCCTCTATGATCTTTCCGACGAATGCGTTTACCCGAGAAACCAAGTTCCGGCAGCGCCGCCTCACCCTTTGAAGGTCCAGGCACCTCAGGAAGGGAAGGTGGTCTCCCCAGTTCAGCACTCCCAGCAGCTCATACCCTTCTCTGACCATCTCCGCCAGCTGGGCCCCGTCGGCGGAGAAGTCGTACGAACGACCGAAGACCATCTCCATGACGTGGTTCAGAGACCCCAGGTGCAGGATCCTCTTCACCTTCACCACGCCGCTTGTCTCCATTGAGGCCAGAATTTGCGCTACCATCTTCTCGCCGACGGCCCGGCGCGTTCCGGCGGCGGCGTCCATCCTCCGCCGACTGAAGAGGTGCGACGCGGCAACTCGGCGGAGTTTGCGCCAATAGTCACCGTAGGGAGCGAAACCCATGGCCCGGTGGAAGAGGAGCTCGTAAGCGGACTCCTTTACCGGCCTGTCGGCGAATGCGTGGCTGCAGAGAATGTCCTTGGCGGTGTCCGGCGAACTGCAGATGACGACGCGGGTGAGGCCGAGGCTGAGGGGCATAAGGTCGAGTGCGGAGAGTGAGCGCGCGGCAGCCGAGAGCCAGCGGTGGGGGGTGGCAGATGCCATGGCAGGGAGGCAGCCGAGGAGTGGAAGGCCGGCGGGGCCACGGAGGAGGGGAGGGCGGCAGAGAATCCAAGCGAGGCCTCCATGGGGAAGGAGGGCGACGAACAAGAGGCAGAGAGCGAGGGCGACGAAAGAAGAAGGAAGTGGTAGCGGGGAGGCTGCGAGGGAAACAGGAAGAGCAAGCAGCCACCAACTGGGCTCTCTGCTGGAATAACCCATTGCAACTACGCAGCAGCAGAAGAGAAGAGAGAGAGTGAAAAGGAGAGAAAGAGAGAGGGCGGGGGTGGCGGTTCTTTTGGAAGCGGAAGTAGAAGCGGCGCGGACTGGTTATCTGTGGAGTGCATGGTAGTACGTAACCGTTGCTTTTATAGTTAAGTCACGCCGGTACCGTACATCTTAAAAATGTAGGTGTAAACATGGAATAAATTATTTATTATTAATTTATAATAATAATAAATAATAATATATATGAAAAATTATTTCTAAATCATAAAATTATTAAATATCAAAATCAAAATTGCAATTTTCTCATTTTTTTTTTGTTAATAAGAAGGTTAGGTTCGGGGTCGGAGGGGCTGGGCGAAGCGCTCCGTTAGTCCGTTGTTCACTAAGGGTATTCCTATAACTATTTTGGTTTTGGGTAAATTGAATTGGACCAGAATCCAAATCGAAACTCTATCGCTCGAAGAGGAAGCCCCACGGGTTCCCCTTCCTTGTCTTCCTCTTCCTCGTCTTCCTCTCTATCTCCCTCTTTGTGGCCCTCTCAATCTCTCATTCCCCAGGTGAGCATCGACACAAAGAAGAAGAAGGAATGAGCAGTAGCGACGGCGGCGATTTGGGTAACTAGCTCTTCCTCCCGTCCTCACCTCTCTTCCTCCCTCTCCCAACTGTTTCCCCCTCGCTCGAGCCCTCTATAACTATATAATTTTGGTGCCCAAACATAAACCAAGCGACTTAAATCCATATCCAGCATATGTATCAATGTCCTTTTTATCAGATGCTCTCAAGAATCTTGCTTTTTGGCAATAAAGGTTAGGATAAAAAAGGTGATTTTAGTGTCTGTTCTTCGTTTCTCAAAGCTAACTTATTTCACCTTGGTGGGTCTTTGTCAGTCTAATTCCATCTCAAACTTGAATTTATAATTAAATTTCGAAACAGAACAAACCCAAAAAATTGTGTCCTTTCAACCAATTCTCCATTGCTTTTCGGGGTGGAGCAAGTGGGAGCCCACTTCCGCTGTCTATGGGCACACAGAGGGGACCCCCTCCCCCCTTCCTGCCCATCCGCTTTCTCCGCCGCCGTTGGTAATGGGGAAGGGTGGCGGCGGAGCCCACTCTTCTAGGCGCCTACCCACGAGCCCCTAGGGTCTGACACTACCTGCACAGGAGCAAAGCTAGGATTTTCTTCAAGGCGTATTAAACGGTTCAACAAACTTATCCAGGTAGGACCAAACTAAACTCAAATCTAAAAAATACGTTACACAACTAAAAATTTTCAATTTTTGTAATGTTATTTTTTTCTTTTTTGAATTAATTGGGGTTGAGCCATGGCTTAGGTGGCCCCTTTCCCTCCGCCCCTACACCTACACCTGCCTATAGTGCCTACTTGGCCTTTTATAGGCAATCCGGATAAGATCCAACCCGACAGATCCAATACTGTAGCCCGATACATCACTGGTGTCTTCAACGTGGGTCCTTGGGTTTGAATCTGAATTGCACCCGCCCCATTCTCGATCGGGTTGAGAATTCCCAGTTCTCATCAATTACACAGACCATAAAAGGTTTCAGATTTATCTGGATCTGGAACTCTCTATCCTGATCCAGAGTGTGGATGAGATGAACTCGTAGGGAGGGAATGGATCTTCCGAAAGCAGGCTTTTACGACTCCATAAAGAATCAAACATTTAAGTAGGAAAGAAGATTTTTTTTTCGTGAAAAAAAGTCGGATCTAGAGAGGTCTGACTTTTTTTGAGGGGATGTTTTTCTCAATTCAACGAAGAAACACTTGTAAAATTCCTTGTATTTGATGCTACGGGGAAAATTCCTTGTATTTGATACCCGTTTAGATTAAAATTTTATTTTTTTAATTTTTTTGTTTTAAAAATATATATCTATTATTATTAAATACATTTTATATTTTAAAAATTTATTTTATAATTAAAAAATATTTTTTAATTTCAAATGGATCCGACCCGACCTTATGTTGTTTCTTATAGGAGCTAATGCAATCCAAGCTTGAGCTCACATGAGACCGAGAAAAAGGATCACATTCGAGTTTCAATTTCTCAAAATATATTTTTTTTGCCAAAAACTGATGGCAATACAATAAATTTAAGGGAAAAAATCACGTGAAAAAATAATGTCTACATGCAGTCATTTATTGTCCTGATTAAAAAGCTTTTCAACTAGTCACACTTGGATGTGGCTAGTCTACTTTGTGTCAGATTGAATTCACAATCTAAATATTTTCCAATAGGAGGATCTCACACTAGCAAATAGCACTAATTAAAGTGAAGTGAAGTGAACATGCAATAGACAAAGCAGTTGAAATTTGTGATGAAGTCTAAAATCTAAATGTTGGTAATGTGAGTGTCGGTGCTGTATATGTGAGTGTGTGTAAAGTGAGCTTGTATGTACATGGTACACACATAAAAGATGCTTATGTAATTCAGTTGGAATATTACATCTTTTAATATTAGTTTACATAATTTTTGCCATTGTTTTTCTCTCCGTCGTCCATCATGATGCATCGGAGACCTTCATGAATGATGTGGCATCGGAGGCCTTCATGAATGAGGTGGGTGACTTTGGGACTTTGTGAAACCAATGTCCTCATTATTTCTAAAGTATGCATTGTATCTGCAGATTTGAACTGTCTGCGTTACAATATATAACCAGGATTTGTATCGTGAAATTTCATTCAAAGCAGTGTGCAACACTTGAACAAATATATTAGAGAAAGTGTGTCCATATAAAGAAATCGGCTCATCTAACTGCTACTTTATGCTACATTAATTTGAAATGACATTAAACAGAATTAAGTTAGTAACTAATGCACATTTTGTTGCCATTCCAAAGGACCCCCGACTAATTAGGGAAATGGTGTATGGAGGCCACGCATCACTTCATATATAATATGCATACAATATTCATTTGTTGTTAAAAGCAACAAGAAGTACTAACTTAACCTAGAGCAGCTAGACTTAGTGCAACTTACTCTAGCTTGCATGAATTTATTAATTGATTAATGCTAGAAATGAAAGCACTTGTATTAAAAGCTCAGAATCACAGCTTTTGTGTTTGGAGGAATGACGCAGCTAGTGAGGTAAAACAGAGACACATCAGTTGCTGGTTGGAAGGCCTAGAATCAAAGACGTTCAGTGGTTTATGGTGCATGAAATCAAAAGGGAAGGGATCTTTTACCGCATCATTTGGTCTTTTGATGTAAAGACAATGTTCTAAAGACCACCCTATTCTAGTTTTAAAATGGGCACTTCACATCATAGGCTCATGCAATTGACATGACCACTGTCATGAATGATGCATTAAATATTCTTTATAGTGCTTGGTTTAATATCATATCGAGATAAATAATTCCCAAGACAATGATAGGATATATTCATGTTGGAGAATCATTGCTGATCTTTTTTAATCGCTTTGCTGAAAAGAACATGTATATATGTTCTTGTCATAAACAGCAATTAGGGCATCTCTTAGTTCCAAATTAAGAAGATTGCTTGTTCAGTACTGTCCTCCCAAATCCCATAAAATAATGAACACGAGGACTTAGTGATGGTGAGGATGAAGATTGCTTCAAAGATTGTTTGAATAAAAAACTCTTATCAGTTAGATGGCATTTTCACACCGTTTAGATCAGAGGCCACTTTTCCAATTCTCTCGTTCATCATACATATCGTGTTTGTTATAACAGCTTTTTTGTTAAATAGGAAAATTTTGATACAATGAGTTAGGTTACCAAGAAAATGCTGTTCATAAGTTCATCCTATGAAACACTATATGTGTGATTTACCATATTCACTTCTTTTCATGCATGCATTTTGTGCAGTATCAGGCAGGTGAACTAATGAGACCTGCTCAATATAAAGTTCGTAAGGAAAAAAGGGACAAAAAAATGTTGAAATAAAGTTGGTAATAGAAAAAAGAAGAGGAAGGAAATTAAGGTTGGTTAAATGGACTGAAGAGTTAAGAATCTTTGTAAGATAACGATCTCAACCAAGGCAGTGTGATCAATCATTTGCTATAGAAAAAGGGATTAAGGAGAAGGAGACTCAAACTTGTTATTGATGGGCACTAAGAGGTCGTTTGGAAGCAAACATACTTTGTGAGTGTTTCATGAATCTGACCTACAGGTAAAGATAGATTCGAGAACAATTACTCTAGCGCTCCATGAATCTTCCCTAAATTTTGATGCAGATTCATGAAACACTCACATGGTATTCCTGATGCCAAACAACTTCTAATAATAGTTTATAACAACCCGAACTTTGTTAATCATTCCAAAAACCTTTAGACCCTTCAAATGCATAGTACGATATTGTGGGGTACCCAATATGTCATAAACCAATACATGGAGTTTTGTGTGGGAAACTGCCTGCATAGGCTCCATATAGTTCAGCCACAGCCAAAGAGTTGGTTCAAGAAAATTAATTAGGCATTAGGATGAGATATCATGAGTTTTAAAACATATTCGGTGCTACCACTCTTGTTCCGGGCCTTGCTAGCATGATCCATAGCTGGTTTATTTGGGTTATATTCATAATTACTTTTTAAACCAATTTATAAATCATTTTTATATTTTTTTAATAAAAAGGCTGATACAAGCCTATACTTAATGTGTGTTTGTATGGGTGTGTATTATGTTGATATAATGTCCATTATTTCACCGTACAATCATATCCGTTTTTTTAATAATAAAGGTGTAGGGCCTAACCCTATCACCCATATACGGGAAAATGGAGCTCCATGAGATAGAAAGGAGTTCTTAGATAACCGCAGTTATAAGTTCAGTTCTAATGGTCAAATATGACTCAGTTGGAAGGTTTAGTTACTATACTCACGATCATTTCATGATGTCGGCTTCTGTCGTTTTTTGTTGTATATATATCTTGTATTTGAGGTGTGGATAGGGTGGTGTGGTTACTTAAATCCCAATTATCTTTTCGTTTTTCCATGGGCGACCAAATCTTACCCTTCTAGTTTTTAGAACTCTACCGGTGTTGTAAGACTGGTTGGACATTTTCTCAGTTTACTATATATATATATATATATACACTACCGTAATTGATAGTTTTGATTTCATATTTAAAGAGTACCAGTGTAAACTCTTCCTCTTTATATCTTTATATATAAAGGAGCTAAACTCCTTCAGTCAACTTGAAGTCAACTTGAGCTTTGTCAAATCATAACCACCTGACTCATTGCATTGAGTGGATGTGATTAAACTCACTGCCCTATGCAATACATCAGGTTGTGTGTTGTAAAAAGTTGGTGGATTTCTCTGCCCACACACATTGTCTCTCTTTGTACGTGTTGTATGTGTATATTTTTACTTTCTTTTTTTACTAGCATCTTCTAGATTTTAATAAAAAGAGTTGGTGTGATGGCTTGGGTCCAATGGGTCCAATGTTGTTAGGCAGTCAGTCTTCTTGAATCAACCTCTTATGTTATAAAAGGAGTTGAAACACTCTAGTGCATTGAGGCGACATCTAGAGATACCAAAGGCAGAGCAGAACCCTAGTGGGATAGGAGGAGGGGTGTGAAAGGCTTCGGCCTTCACTAGCTTTGGTGGTGGGATCTCCTCCCGCTCACCTAAAGGAAGAGTTAACACACTTGAAAACCAGTCCTATTTTACTCAATTTTTGTATATCTTGTATGGAAAGAGATGGGAAGCGTTTTCATTGTTTTACACTCTTT
Organism: Nymphaea colorata; assembly: GCF_008831285.2. NCBI lineage: Eukaryota > Viridiplantae > Streptophyta > Magnoliopsida > Nymphaeales > Nymphaeaceae > Nymphaea > Nymphaea colorata. Next base: position 6,880,619 of record NC_045144.1, read on the forward strand.
GTTTTCTTGAAATAATAATCAAGTTAATATAGTTACTTTGCATTATGTAACTATGAGTCTAAAACCTTTAATTACACTTAGAACCAATGGAGGAGCCATAACTTTTTAGTTGACCTAGGACACCAATATATAGTGACCCAATTTTAGGTCCTTAAGAAATAAAAAAAACTGAGGGGCACCAATATGTAATAAACTAAAGTATGTGAGGGCACCCGTATATAAATAAGCTAAATATAGCACCTGGTTGTGCATGCTAGTATTTAGAAGAAGATCATTTCAGAAGCCATATTTGGTTGTTGTCTGAAGATTATTTTAGCTAAAACATAGTTGAACTTCTTTTATCATTTGAAGGCCATTTATTAATTAGTTTCGTATTTAAAATAAACCTTCTTCAACTAACTCTTGTACAAATGTGATGGACATTTTAATCATTTAGTATTAGTCTATACTTTTTTTTCTTATTTTTCTCTCAACTATACATCTGTTTTAGATGGACAGTCTCGTTGGATGATTCTGAATGCTCATAGTTATCATTTTTTTTTTCTCTCTCTCTCTCTTTATATACATGTATATATGTGTGTGTAAAACAACGTTGAGAGAAAAATAAAGAAAAAGAGTATGAACTAATAATAAATGATTAAAATGTCCATCACATTTTTCTCTTTGCTTTTCTCTTAACTATCCATTATAATGAATCAAATAATTATGATCTTAACTATCCATTATAATGAATCAAATAATTATGATTATATGGCTGGGTGAGTCTCAAAAGCTAGTGTTACCTTGTATATATATATATATATATATATATATATATATAAAAGCGCCTATATATAGTTGGGAGGCTGAACATGTATAAAAATCAGGCATGTTTAGAAAACCTAGAGAGAGAAAAGGGCGACAGATAAAGTAATGCATGTGGACGAGGAGCGCACATATGTGCCGAAACGTGCATGCATGTGCTCTTGTAATCAACAAAAGGACTGTCGTCAACCAGATTTACCTAATGTTGCTCCCACCGACATGTACGTGCTTCTTTTTCTTTTATTCTTTTAGGAAATCTGATTGTCCACACAACAGCCCCCAAAGTCCTTACATTAGATCCCTCCTTTTAATTAATTAAGTTCCCCCCAAATCTTGGACTTCCATCTCTATGTGCATTTGTTTTCTTCAACTTCTTTTCGGAAACTGGAATTTAATAGCATTTTAGATCATGTTGGCATGTGAAGAGAGCACATGCAACTGATTAAAGAGTGTAGGATTTGTACATGATTTATAAATGTAATAGTCAAATCAGTGGGCCACAAAGGAGATCCTTAGAAAATAATTCCTATTAGCATGTTGACTGGAAGAAGATTTCTCTCCGAAGAAGCCTTGAATTGTGACTGCATTATGATGAGAAAGCTCGGTCTGGGACTTGAGTTTTCAACTTAATATTTAAAAGATTTTCCGCTTTATACCAACATGAACAAAGTTGCATTTGTCCGTAATTGATGGTTGCTTGATGTGAATTTTCTATGTTTGGTATTGGATTTTTCAAGGAATCAAGCATTTATGTTGGTAGTTTGGTCAGTCTGACTTCAAGTTTATGCATCAATTTCCTCGTGTTCGTCTCCTCTAAGTGGCTTAATTGGATCTTTGAAGGATTCATCGTTAGACAGAAAGAAAAAGAAAGGACATCCAGTTAGGTTTATGTTGGCATCTGTTTCATTTGGAATCAGGGGTGGAGTTAGGAATTTTTATTAAAAATAGCGGAACTATATTTTCAAAATTTTAACGAAATATATATAAATAATCAAATAATCGAAAGTACTCATATGCCCATGCCAGTCCACATGTAGCTCCATTATTGATTGGAATCTGGCAAAGAAGATAATCTCTGTTTACTAATCCAATTTGGATTAATCAGATCTGCAGTGGTGCTTCTTATGAAGGCAGTCGATCCAAATTTAAATGCATGTAAAAGAGAGAGACTGGAGTCTTTTCCCTCTCCCCTTTATGCGCCCCGCTGCACCCCGGCGCCGGCCTAGTACTGTCTCGTTGAGTCACTCCCTCATCTCTTAGGTTCTCCCCCATCAGGCTTCGGCCATTCTCTCTGGTCTGGCCTCTTACTAGTGAAAAATGGCCACGGCCCGCCGTCGCTTACGGTCGGAACCTCTGGTCTGGCCTCCGGCCTCCGCGGCTCCGCCCTGTGCAAACTATGCATGTATCTTAGAATGCTCTACCTCTCTGCCGTCGTTCAGTAATACATACTAAATGAGAGAGAGAAAGAGAGAGAGAGAGAGAAAATGGTCGTAGGTCCGGGACAAAAACAGGACCCTTTTTGCTAAAAATATATTTTAAATAAAGTATAAATATTCTAATATGTTTATAAAAAACACTTTGATTTACGACATGCTTGGGAAGTTGTTTTTATGAAAAACGTTGAATTGTTTATTATGAAAATGTTGATGATATGGGAGCTAATCATTTTTGCTTATTATAAAAACACTATTAAAAACCACAAAATGATCAACTTAATATATATTTAGCTTTAATCTATCTTTAAGATCATATTTGTAATGTTAGATCTCAGAAAAAAAAAACACTTAAAACATCATATTTAATTTAAAGGGCTCGATTGTCCTTGACCTATTGGTCTGGTTTCTACCATATATATATATATATATATATATATCACCAAGCCTCTTAATTAAGGGGCTGACCGAATTAGGCTGTGGGTCGTATTCACAACCCCGACAAGCCCCTTAAGAGGCCCAACCCAACTGGGCCTCGCTTGATGCTCACCCTTAGCATATTTTATCTAATTTGACTCATTTGTTGTTTGATATGACCTATGAAGAGGTGTAGACAAATGAATATTTTTAGATTTTAGGCAACAACTTTTAATCTTTTATCTCTCTATGGAAGTCGTATTAGTGTCGACTTGATCCTTCTTAACATTAACAACAGTGCCCACTTGACCATCCTTAACGTGAATATGAGGAACACGGCCTTCTTAATTTAAGACAGGTTTTACATGGCAGCTCATGCACAAGAAAATGGTGGAATAACTACAAAAATGGTAGAGATTGGGTCTAAGCACAACATGGCAACATCATATCCTGTTATGACACATAAGGATGCACGAACTATTGAATCCACTGAAAAAAACCTTAAGGTGAAACTAAAATTTATAAACTAAACGTCTAATAAAGAATTCAAGTCTCCCACCATTTTATTGAAAATAGATTTGAAGACAGTATTCATAATAAGCTATCACAAAGCAGAACCATTAATGTTTGATGTTGAATGAGTTTTCACGATGCGGTATACAATTGAGCACAATTGACAAGGCAATATTCTAATATGCAAGGGTGAGACCAACTATATATTACATGTGGATCTTATGCAAGGTGAGACAAATTGTATGACACATGTGGATCTTATGATAAGCTAATGTTGCTACAAAGAAGAAAATGCTCCATCAACACTTGAGAATGGAGATAAAGTTTGAATAATGAGTATGAGTATTGGCAAGTAATGTTAGAACACATTAATGAATTTGTAGGTTTTTCTATACTTATGTCTCCTTTCTTCAACTCACATTTTGTAAAAGTACCATAGCTACAACTTTAGTTAAGCAAAAAAACGATACTATACACGAATGCACGTTTCTAGAGACAGTACAGTTAATTACTTGAAGCTATCGTCGAAGATGCTAGAGAATCAGTTTGTGGTTTTAAATTATGTAACATGAATCAAATGATACAAGTCTGTTTGTTCAGCAAAATGTTGTTCATGTAGTAAATCATTTGGTTTGCTTAGTGTAAAAAATGTCTTTAATAAAAACACAAAACAAAGGCATATTAATTGCTTAAGCAATGAAGCTTAATCTACAATTAATATTATTATTTTTTTAATTAAGCTATAGATATTATTTGAAATATGCCTTCTAGATTGGTCTCAATTGTTCAATTAATATGTTGTTGATGGTCAAAACTTCAAGAATTTATCAAACACAAAACTAAAGTGTTGCCTTAATTAGCTAGTTTAAGGTGATCATCGTGCATTATCTGTTTTGTGGTGTCATTGTTAAAATTGATTATAATGCTCAATACTTGTAATTGCACTTATGTAAGACACCAAGACAAAAAATTTTGAGAAGAGAATTACTACAACCAAATCTCATTATTGCCAATCAAGTCCTTATTTCAGAAAAAAAAAATTGACTCATATATTGAATCTATAGAATATGCATTAGACTTGATATGTTTGTATACTAAGCATATTTTGATAATGACAATCAAATTGTGTGATGAATAAAGTATAAAACCTAAATCCATGATAGATTGAACCTATAAATAAAGTTATCTTCTTTCGACAAAGCATACGTGCTAGTAAGATTCACCATTTTGGTGTTGGAGGTATACTTCATTGTCAATTCAAGCATATCTCACTTTCTAGTTGTGTACTAAATTTCTTGATAGATCTAAATTCTTATCATTCATTCTGTTAAGTTGAAAACAATATCTTTTTGTGCATAAAATATCATTGCACCAAGAAAATCATGCAATTATTCTCATTTTTTATGATAAAATTCTTGGCTTAGCTGGAAGAATAAGTTCATTCATGAATTTTAAGTCAAAAGTTGTACAATCAATATTATCTGCATAGATTGATGAAATCATTAAGATATTTAGCTTGTCAGAATAAGACAAATTGTTTCAGGCAAAAGGTGTGAATTATATGGAAAAAAAATTCTTATGCAAGCAGGATCTCTTACAAATTGCATTATTTAATTTAAGAGTATTGGGAAAATGCTTTCTTGGCATCCAATTTTCTAATTTTCTATCTTTCAATTGTGGCTCCAACGAATAAAAGTCTAATATCTTAGGTCAATAATAAATATATAAAAAAGTGGTCATAAAAAACTTGATTGATTGCTTAATTTAAGTCATAAAATTTATGAATAATGGTCAGATCAAAAATATCAATTAGATTGATTTCAACTAGCATGACATTGATGCATAATAAAGATAAGACTAAAGCAAACACAAAATTTGAGTGTTTCATGCCTTAAACTATTCTACTTATCGTGCATCATATTTGGTAATGTGGTGTTCATTTCCCTTGCTCAAATTAATTGTGGAATGTTTGTCTAGAAATATCTTGATGTCATACTTTGAGGGTAAAATGTGTTTATAATAAAGAATTGTTATATCTAGCAACACTATCAGGTCATATATTGGGTCTATAGCAAATATGCTAGATTACATTGGCATATTGCACGTATTTTGATAATGACAATTATAAAAAGAAAGATAATGTGTTGGGCCCAAATCAATGAGATATGATTGTGCCAATAGGATTACTTTTTGTAATGAGGCATCTAATGTTGGTAAACTAAAATAAACTTTTAGGTTTTGAAATTACATGCCACTTTAAATTGGAGTTTGTTCATTCTTTGCATGGATTCTCCTGATAGTCTAGATTCATACAATCGATTCTTGTGAAACAAAAGATTGCACAAGAACTTCAAGAATTTAATTTCTCTTCTTTCAACTATGGCAACAATGAGCACAAGTTTGATATTTTTGAATGGACAATGAATGAGAAAAGGAAAAAGAATTAAAACCATTGGCTCCATTTAATTACACATCATATTTAAGATGCCGCCAAATTAAAAACATATGTTTCCATGTTAATGAATTTCAATAGGACCAATTGAATTGTGTGGCCAACATTTATGATAGAACTGTATTTATAAATAAAATGATCTTATAATGAGGTAAAGATTGATGAGATCCACTATTTGGGGGTTGAAGAAACAATTGCCTTAAATCAAAAAGTCATTCTATTTTTTACATCAAACATTTACTTAATAGATCTAAAATGAACTAAAATAGTCAAAAATAATTTTTGGCAGTGAAAAAAATTTGCTTCATCAAGTGGTTGTAACAACATGCAATTTGTATCAATAATACTAGAATCCTACCATAATTATTATTTTGTATCTCTGACTTAACCATTTCACCACAAAGAGTAGTTGTTTCTAACATAAGTTTTATATTGTTAAATGTATTGTTGATACATATTGTTGATACATTATCCAGCCTAAACATTTTTAGTATTAAAAAAACCTGAAAATTCAAAAATATGACCATATGCCATATAACTATGCTCTTTCAATCATTTTGAGTGACTATCACCATTAGCAAAGAACACACCCAAAAAATGCCTTGAAACGGAGGTGGTCTACCATGAAAGTATTCCTTGCCTTAAGGGTTCACTCTCTCCATGTATAGCGTTGCTTGTACTTATATTCCTTTCTATCAATTCACGTACTTTCATTTCGTGTTTCACTTCTTTCAAGCCAATAAAAAGGTAGCATTTGAAGTTGCCAATTCTTGATTAAAATTAATTAACCTTCACTTAATATTAGACAATTTTGCTCAACTCAAGTAACTCCAATCACTTGACCAACTCTATGAAGATGCTGGAATACCTTCTCTCTAATAACTTGTGAACCTGGAGTTTCTTCAAGTGATATAACATGCCTCAAACTTATCTTGGTGACATCTTGTGACATATATTGTTACAAAAGGTCAATGAGTCATAAATTGATTAGAGCAGGAACGTCAATATTTTCACCCAATAACTTAACATATAAACTAGGTGTAGCCTTAATAGTTTGGGTAGATCCTGACCGTTGCCAAATGATTGATCCGTAGTTTACCCAATATTTAGCTAGACCCACACTGCTGTCACTATAAATACATGCTAATAAGTTGTCAGCATCGTATTTTTATACATGGTTAGCATATTCGATATAGTCAACTCTTGCATGACAAGGTTTCCATTGTAACTATCATCAACATTCATACCATTTATTGGTGCACACACACACACATATATATAAACCATTGTAACTATCATCAACATTCATACCATTTATTGGTGCGTGCGCGCACACACACACACACACACATATATATATATATATATATATTGTGAATTCTTTGTTGGAGAGGATAGTCATAAAAGAAAAATGAAAGAAGGGAAGGACAGGGGGAGAAAAGTAGGTGAAAGAGTGAGATGTACCATAAGCCATCTATAAAACTGTGTTTAAATATTAATGTACCATAAACCAAATGTAAGAAAACATTAACAATTGCTATACCATAAAACATAGCTAGTGCTTCCTTTGCATGACTTTTTTAGTGAACATTTTCAAAATATTTTGTCATCCATTTGATTTCAATCCCTCCTCTCTCTCTCTCTCTCTCTCTCTCTCTCTCTCTCTCTCTCTCTCTCATATATATATATATATATATATATCCTTCACATACACACATGCATAGCGGTTCAGCAAGATGCTTGGTTTAGGTTGGCGTCGGGTGAAAGCTCTCATTCCTTAATCGTTAAGTTGCCTTGGATTGCATGCAAGCTGGAGCAGAGATATATGGTATCTCTAGTGAAGAGAGACTCCACTGGACTCTGCCACTAAGCCCAACTCATTGTCTATCTCTCCATAGGAAAGAACAAATCCACAATGCAACTATATGTTAGAAAATTTTGTTCCGACTATCCCTGCACAATATTTCTTCTTGTTCATAGTCAGCCTAAGCTGAGCATGCTTTTCTATGAAATGTTCCACGTACTAACTCACACTTAGATGTGAATGGTTTATATTTGAATCCATTATGGAAAAAAACCCAAGTCCATTTAGTTAAATTTGTGGCCCGATGATGGACATGATTGATACTATGGCTATATAACGTAGTGGTTGGCATATACATGTTGTCACATGAACATCTATTTTCTACCCTCGCAGAATTATTGCAATTTCCTTGAAAGGAGACTCTTGGATGTGGATGAGAACAATGATGGAGAAAGCAAAGAGAGCGATGAGGTGGAAAGGAGGGATATGAAAACGACGACTGTAATTTCCAGCATATGCAGGATGAAATATGTTCCACTACTAAGTAGGGAAAATGCATAGAGGAGAGACAAATATATGTGGGAAATACCTATCCATATTGAATTGTGGATTCATCAATGATACAACATGAAGCTTTTCATGAACGGTTCACCATTGTCATCCCTGCTTAGGATGGCAATATCTTCTTCAGATATCCAACCAAACCGATCCGAAAAATTGGATATGGAAAAAAATTTACTATCCAATTGAGAAATAAGATTGAATTCAGATTTAATAAATGACATTCGATCAGATTCAGATTCAAATAGACATAAATTTTCGATCGGGTCGGATACAGATTCAGATTGGACAAATATTCTATATCTAATGCTATTAAAATTTGAAAATTGGCAAAATCCGGTTTAAAATTCGAATTTAGATATAAATATAAAAATTAGATTGAGATTGTAAAATTGGATTTTGGATTCGGATTTAAATATGACTTATTTATTCGAATTCAAATTCGAATCAGAATTTGAATCCGAAATATGTGAATATTAAGGATATATCCAATCTGAATTGATCCGTTGAAATCCCTATCTCAAAGTACCTCGCTCGGATGAATTATCCACGACAATTTTTTCATCCATGGTTCTCCAAGAAATATTATCTACGGAAATGTTATCTACGGAGAAAGTATGCCAACGTGGAGCGAAAAGAAGAGCGAGTTCGAGAAGCGATATTTCCGTAAATACCCCTACCTCTGGAACCTGTACGTGGGAGAAGAAGAGGGGTTCTCTCGTCATTGGGGAACGAAAAGAGGGAAAAAATTCGATTTCAAGAGAAGTAAGAGTCGACTTCAGCTTCTCTTTCGTCTTCTCCTTCGTCGGAAGCCAAAGAGCAAGAGGAAAAATGAAGAGGCTTGTTCTCGCTGGAACCCTGAAGCGTGTTGGGAAGTCGTCGTCGGAAGTTCTGCTCTTCCGGAACTATCTGTCTCCGAGTCCCGCGGATATCCGGGTTTCTCCCGGTAACTTTCCGCCTCTTCTGGCCAGAACCGATGGGATCTCTGGGGCCATCTCTAGGAATTTCGCCGGCTTTCGCCCACATAATCCTAGCCCCGCTTCTGGATTCTCCTTTTCCGGCAGGTTTCTGAAGGACGGGATCCCGGCGGCGGTAGTTCGCTCCTTTGGAGTGAGTTCATCGAGGTCTTTCATGAGTCGAGCATATGGATCCTGGAGAAATTATCGGTAATGTAGTAAAAGCATTTTCTTGATCTTTGGTGTTCTTTCAGTAGTTCAGTTATTCTGAGTATTTGAGTTCTTTTTCCTAATGTAGGTTTTTACGGTGTTATAGAGGGTGTAAAACTAGCTAAAAATTTTTCTACAAACATTTAGCATTATCGAATTTATTTGCCGAGTAAATAATCATACGAGGTGAATCACATAAGCGACGAGGAGGATGAAACAGCTATAGCTGATCTCATAAAATAAGTAGATGTAACGGCCTATGTATCGGAATTGCATTAATGTCTGGCTCCCTAGGTTATTTCGTCACTGAATCTGAATTTCGTCTGGTTTTCTTGTAACACGACCAATATAAGTAAAGCTGGGGAGTTGGTTTCAACTTTCTGCCTGAGGTCACTAAATATTTTTGGTGGTTTTGTGGCTAAGAAGTATAATTTGATGGCATTGGGTTTTATTTCTATAAATTCCTTACATTCAACGACGACCAGGATGTGAACTTTCCAAATCCGTATGAAAGGAACAAAAAGAAAGCCAGATTTTAGGTGTGGCCGGTGAAGTTCTTCCCATGTGCCTTTGAAATTGATTGCCATGGAAATTAAGTTTAGGTATGTCGGGTATGTGCAAAGAACACTTAGATCCATTCGGAATTTGTGTAAAATTATGGGGAAGTTACTGCTGCAGCCTCTTTTGAGAACCATCAGATTTTTAAGGTAATGTCGTATAATCAAGAACTAAAAAAATCAGATTATGTGGGCAACATGTTGGCTGTAGTTGAGCTTTCCGTGAGCACCTACTTACGGGTGATATTGCACAATCGCTTCCTGGAATTGGTAGTGCTTCTACAAATGTTTGTGTCTCAATTGTTGTTGTCAGTATGGTTTCTCTTCATAGCAGTTGATGGGCAACCAACATTTGATGATTTTCAGCTACGGCAAATTACATCTCTTGTATCTTCGCATGGGTGGAGAATTTCACAGGCACTGCATAGTATTCGTGGTCATCAACAAAAATTTGTTTGTGTAACTATCAAACAGATGAAATTTTCCAAGTTATATAAACTTCTAATTATTCTGACGGTTTCTAACAAAAGGTGCGACTGCAGCAAATGGTTTCTGGAAAGCTAGAAGCTATCTTTAAAGTTTTCACAGAAACAGCTATGACTGATGGTTCTTTTTATTTATTGTGCTTTTGTAAAATGTGGAACAGGCTAAATTGGCATTTTTTTTCCATTTTTTATAAGTGAAAATTCAGAACAAGCCAAGATGGTACAGCGATTTGTTTTTAAAACCTTTATCTGTTTTAAGTTACCTTCACCTTACACTGGGTTTTTTCTTCTTAAGCATTTTTCTAATTGTTCCAGGGGTTCAACCATCTTGTCATTTGACACTGGAGGAGCTGCTGTAGGACTAATTGCTGCCAATGTTGCTGTTTATTTTTTATGGCGGATCATGGGTCCTGATTTTATGAAGAATAATTTCATGGTAGCCTTTGTACTTTGTAGTGCTTTACTACCACCATCATCATGCTTTCATGCACATTTTGTCACAAACATTTGTTTCCGAAAGTTTCATGAAGAATCTTTTGTCAACCCAATCAAATAGTTAGGTAAGGAAATCTTGGGAATGATAATGGGTGACTAGTTAACACAATTTGGATTTGACTTGGTAGCAATTAATCGCCGGCCACCTAGAAACTTGCTACATGGTGTTTTTTTTTGGTGGATTGCCATAAGACCAAGCTTTTCTGTTCATGAGTTCATTCTCTTTATGTAACTTACTGTAGGCTAAAAATCTTAGAGGAGAAGTCCCTTGGACCAGTCACAATCAGTAAGTTGTCAGTCCAAGGCAAAGTTACAACTTACAAATATGGGTAATATAAACAAAAATTAGGTGGGAGGCCGAAGTAACGACTGAGACACCTTAAGATTCTAACAAGCAGGAACAATTTAACAAAAGGGAATGGAAGAAGAAATGCTTTTCCACTACAGGAAAAAGTGAGATCCTTCAAAAGCATTTTTTTGCCCTTCCAAAATGCAGTTTTTGGGAACCGTGCTTCTCTACCTTCTACTGTTCCCCAAATGTCCTTGACTCCTTGCTACTTCAAGCGCAAGTGTTTTCAGCTTTTGTTATAAAAGTGAGACTATTACAATATGAAATGAAGATACAAAGGAAGTTAACTTCCTTTCATGTCAGACAGCTTCCTCTATGAAAAATTTATCTATTCCAGATATTGTGTTGTTAGCTTGCTTAGGTTCTAAATTTCTAATCTGGGATGCCTGCACGATTCCAAGAAGACACTAGACAAGAGGGGAAGAGGTATTTGGGAAATGTCCCCTAATTCAAGGGGAATGTCATGCACTTAATCCAAAAATCTACGAAAGATCATGACACCCCTCTAGCAATGGCTGCAATGCTGCAAGGGATTTATATACATGGGAGTCAGGTTGGGGGTCGACTGACTGAAGTCACTGAACTTCAACTAGGCTTAAAGATGGTCCAGACCAAGCCCAAAAGAGGGAAGGAATCAGGGGCTCACACCCTAACACTTACATTATTAACCTCTAAGGCCCTAGGGCTAATAACCACCTCCTTCAAATCACCTTGTCCTCGAGGTGACAATGATGGAAATTGGTTCTATTATTCTGTATGTTCTTTGCTTCTTGCTGAGTGGCTTTAGCATTTTCTGCATTGACACACTCAATCAACCATTCTGTGGCCAATCTACTACCACCTTTCTCCAAACCAGGCCAAGTCAGTGGAAGGGTTCTTTTTGGTCCTACATGGCTTCTGAGATGCTTTGTAGCCAAAAGCACTAGATGCACAGTCAGTGCTGTGCAAGCAAACTATTGCTTCGAAAATGCCCTGAGAAGATGCTACCTCAATCACTTGCAAGGGCATCCCATGGAACTTGCGAACATTCTCCTGAATGTTTTGGTGTTGTATAGGTGCAATAAACTTATAAAATTGGTATATTTTGACAGTCAATTCACCATGACCTGGATGCCTGATTGACCTTTTGGTTTGAGTGTACCCTCCACAAAATCCAAGCAAGCATCATTCTAGACATTGTCAGAAATACATATAAGTTGCAACAGGCTGAGGGCTTTAAAGTTTCATATTTGTGATGCTAGCAAATGCCACACCTTGCTGGACATATGGATGAACCTTCTTTTCAATGCTTGACCTGTAGACGAGTGATTTCAACCTTCTATAACTTCTCCCTAGACCTGCATGCCCCCTCCTTGGAGACATAAAAATTCTTTAAAATATCTGGAATTAATGTTGCTGGATACATATGCCCTTTACAATATCTTATTTGCTCTGGCACACAATAATTGAGCACACTGTGAAGCTATTGCAGAAATCTCTCTTTAAGTTGCTTGATGTCTATAGGTTGCTTCTTTTTGCCTATGACCTGTTCCCATAAGTGTAGCTGGAATGCATGCATTGCTAAGCGTTAGTACATTCTCACTTTCTAGAAGAAAGTGTAAGCTGCAGCTTAAGTAATGTTAATGTTTCTAACTACAGAATGCAGTCTAAAGTATATTGACAAGTTTTAATGAAATTGTCTGTAAGCATAGTCTTATTCCTGTGTCTTTTATCAATCTATTTTGATTTCCTGCATAATATAACATGGAGTTTGTGCTTTTTATGGTGAGTGTGTAGTTGCCTTCAAAATATTGTTCTTGTTTTTTGGGTCTACCCACAGATTTCAGTGGAGAACTTGAGGAATGGTCGCTTGCATACATTGGTGACTTCTGCTTTCAGTCATGTAGAGCTTGGGCACCTTTTTTCAAACATGATAGGCCTTTACTTTTTTGGCACATCAGTAAGACCTTAAACCTCCACTTGATTTTTAGTTCTGCTTTCTGTTTTTGTAGTTCCAAAGTGTCATGCGTCCTTCCATATCCAACAATTGCTAGAAAGAGCTAAAAAGAAGATTATAGGCCTCTATTGTAAATAGTTAAATCTTGTTGGAAATCAATTACATAGTGGTATGTATTATTGTAAGTAATATGTATTAATTCCTATTGTAGTGGATAACCCTGCTTATTGGTTGATATTCAATTGCTGTCTCCATAAACCATTAAATGACATTTAGTATGTAGGTCCAACTAAATTTTTACTAAATTGAGTTATTTGTACCTAAATTGAGTTGGCATGTGAATCCAAGAGTATCCCAACGGGAGGTCCATCACACCAAAGAATGATTGAAAAAGTACACTTTTGCTGCTTTTGCATCTCAATGGAGACATGGCAGTGATAGTGATCGCATAATAAAGACATTTTTGCTGATTTTTTCCCTATTTCTTCAAACAAGAGAAATGCTTTTAATCAAATGGGAAACCAGCATTTTGAATTGAGGTACTTTATCAACTAAGGATGAATGAATTTGGTTATAACTTGTGCTCCTCTTTGCTCACTCTTACTATCATTAAGTACTATGATTAGAACCATGGATGAAGAAATGCAGTTGAGGAAAAGATACTGTCTTCCATGTGTCTTTTTTTATACAAATTACCTTCAAGTATGAAGCTCCTGTTTTCTCAAACCATGACCTAGAAAACTTGTTTTTTCTTTTGTAATGATTCTTGGTAAAGAATTGATTACTGGGAATATTATCTATCTAAAGAGCATCACAGTACTAGTTTCAACAAGTTACTGGAAGTTTTCTCAATTTTCTGTTAGTAAATTTAATGTATGTTCTCCTTATCTTAGTGATGCTGCCAGCAATCATTTGCTGACATTTTGTTTTCCTTTTATCTTGATCAGATTGAAAGATTGCTTGGACCTAGGTTTCTGCTGAACCTCTATATAGCAGGTGCTGTCTGTGGCTCAGTGTGCTTTTTGGCTCACAAATTCTTCATGGTTCGAAACTCCAAGGTATTCACATGAGCATGGGACAATTTATGTGCCATCCTCAATCAGTGTTTAAGTTTTCCAACTAGGAGAAAGGAGGTCTCAATTAGCCAAGTGTCTTGGCAACATAAATTATAGAAGTCATGTAGCTTTGCGATAGCCCAGCTATGCTCCAGAGACCAGAATGAATCTGGTTTGCTCGTGTACATCTTATCCTGTTATATGATGCTTAAAATGGTGCTACATGGGCTTCAATCTACATTTATGTTTTAAAAATCTAAGTAGTTTTACCATTGTGACAGCCTTTTTATCTGATCCATCTTTATTTGTCTTTTCAGGGCATATCATCAAAATATTGGAGATATACTACTGGACTGGTAATTTTCTCAGTCTCTACTTCAAAGTTCAAAATGCATAAAGGGATCCCTGTTGGCATCAAGAGAAAAGGGAACTAGTTGTTTGACATTGCTATTAGCTGAGAGTTAGGAAGTGGCATATGCATTTAACACAAGACCATTAATTACTTTAGCTGCAGCCATAGCCAGGCATAGTTGAGTGTGCTCTTGACACTACTGCTTCCTTGGAGACCCTCTGATCTGGGGCTTCTTGAGTGATTTCCTGTCTGCACCTTTGTTCCGCCAGATGGCAACAGTAGATCAGTGAACTTGGCTCAATGATTAGAGCTTCACGCTCTAAACCCCATGGAAGAACGCAGCGAAAGCAAAATTGAATGATGAACAACAAAAGAATGAACGAAGAAAACTCATGAATCTTAATCAAGGTAATTTAATCTTAACAAGGAACTAATTACAAAGGGGAAAATGTGACCCTTAAATAGGGTCTCAAGTACCGAAGCAGTTTAGATCTTACAATAAATCTGGATCCAAATAAATAGACACTAAATGAGTAAATGAACGCCTCATAAAAGAAAAAGCTAAAATAACTAAACAAATCCAACAAATCCTCTAGTGCGTCAGAACTGCAGTTTGATTTTCAGTTGGAGAAAAACCTGGTTTTGATTCTTTTGAAATTCCCAGACTCGCAGTCAAGGATCTACATGCAGTCATTTATTGTCCTGATTAAAAAGCTTTTCAACTAGTCACACTTGGATGTGGCTAGTCTACTTTGTGTCAGATTGAATTCACAATCTAAATATTTTCCAATAGGAGGATCTCACACTAGCAAATAGCACTGATTAAAGTGAAGTGAACAAGCAATAGACAAAGCAGTTGAAATTTGTGATGAAGTCTAAAATCTAAATGTTAGTAATGTGAGTGTAGGTGCTGTATATGTGAGTGTGTGTAAAGTGAGCTTGTATGTACATGGTACATACATAAAAGATGCTTATGTAATTCAGTTGGAGTATTACATCGAAAACTGACATTCCAAATACTTCTGTTCTCGGTCAGCTCAGGTGCAGCAACCTATTTTGGGGAGTGGGACATACCTCTAAATGTTCTTATTGAAATCTTCATCCTAAATACATATTAATAGTAACATCAGTTTATGTATAGCTCATGCTGGTCTATGTCCGTTATTTCTCTTATTCTGATGCAATTGATGTAGACATGATGTTGGGATTTGGGTTTCACAAAATGATGCATCCTCATTTTTTCAGCAGTTCTATGACCAAGAAGGCTAATTCTGCCTGAATTGTTTAGCTTAACTGCTAAGCCATGCCACATGTACATGGTGGATATGAGTGGGGATGTCCTAGACTAGAATACAGCATTTTAGACACATGGCCATTATATTATTATCTCCAGTAGTTTTTGAATAGTTGGACACAGATCTTTTATGATTTGAATATAAACACTTATTTGCTTTCTGTTCTTCAAAAGATAAATTCAGTCAAGTGCAGGGTCATACTGTATCTATTTCACAAGCAGCAGAGGGCATGGTTTCTTTCTAAGCTGCATATCTTTTTGTCTACAGGGAGCTAGTGGGTCCGTCAATGCTATCATCCTACTCGACATATTTCTCTTTCCTCGGGCCGTGCATTATATTCAATTTGTTATTCCAGTACCTGCAATGCTTCTGGTTAGCAAGCACACAAGCTTATGTTTGGATGAAGATTGCATTTATTAGTCATTAAAGTTCAATGTGTTGTTTTCCAGGGAGCTTTCTTGATTGGCGGTGACCTATTGAGAGTTTATCAGGTAAAGATGCATTTCACTGTTGCCTGCACTAAGAAAGTAAAATTATCTTTTTCCCCATAAACAAGAAGGTGCACACATGTACACACATGCTCATGACACAGGGTGCTTTACAAGTATCTTGTTGCTAATGCTGCTTCTTATTCTATGAAGTATGAACATTCTTGTAAACAAATCTCTCACTCTGTGTGTGTGTGTGTGTGTGCACATTTGTGATTTGTGTACATGTGCTTGCTTTGGCATGTACTGGGTACTGATTTACCTTTGTTTATGCAGTTTCCACAGATAAGTGTTCCTTTGAAGCTTTTCTCATATGTTGATTGACAGGGAGATCCTCACATATCGGGCTCAGCACACCTTGGTGGTGCTCTAGTTGCTGCATTAGCATGGGCAAGGATCAGGAAGCGCTGGTTTTGAATTGATATTTCCTTTTTTCTGGTAAGTGTTGTTTCATATTAAACCACGATACCATAATCTTAACATTCATTTTGGTGTGAGAGGATAAAGAGGGTGGTCACAAAGCACTCAGGCAACTAGCAAAAAGTTGAAGCCTAGAAATGTCCACTTATCCTTGAGCTCAGGTACAAGCCTGCTTTCTCACAGTGGTTATGCTGTTATTGTGAGCAAGTAGTTCTGGAGTATTTTAGCTGATCCCAACAGCCACTGTGCTATAGCAGGCCAATCTACAGTAAAGTAATGCTGTTACTGTGAGCAAGTACTTGTGAAGTATTTGAAATTTTGAGTTGATCCCAACAGTCAATCTGATGTAGCACACCAATCTACGCTATGGCAACTGAAGCTGCGCAGACAGATCTGAGTCACATTTACTTACCAAAACCAGGCCCATTAATGTTCACCTGAACATTTATCTCATTTTCATTTTCTTTGTTGGTTAGCACTTGTTAATTTCTAGACAATTGACTCTGTGTGTAGCTGGAGAACTCGTGCTTATGTAGCATGGCTTTTATATGGAGCATAACCAAAACAAATGGCTTAAACCATTTTCTTCATTATAAGAGCAGAAAAACTGACCTTTCTAAAGCTAGGAGCCTCGTTTCCTTTTGCCAGATTGTTGGACATGCATCCTTTCTTTTGGCTGGACTTGGATAAAATCATGATCAATTTGGGTGAAATCTGAAGGTTTTGTGCGGTCCTGACGAAAGGTTCTTGGCTTCAGTTCTCCTGTACTCCAGAACAGATCCAGTTCCCACTTTTTCTATCTTTATTTTCTTTTTCTATGCTAACATCATTTTATCTGCATTGGCATTGATCACAGCTGTAGATTGGAGTGCTTCTATCTTGTTTCATTCCTCTATTTTTGGTTTTTGAGGGCTAACCATCCAGTTTGATGCAACACATTTACGTAAACTTGCTGACAGAATACGAGAATTTTCAGTCCTCCGTTTTGTAAATCATGTTCTATATTATACCTTTGAATATTATGATGTTGATATGCAAGGGATACTCGTTTGTACTTTGTACCCATAAGTGAAACAGTCTTTACTTGCATTAGCAATTAACTTGCCTTCCAAAAAACTGAAATACACTGAAAGATTCTTGTTTTAAGTTTCTTAATATTTCTGCCTTGTTTGTTTCTGTGTCTTAGGCTTTTCTGTGAACTGATTGATACCGTTCTCTGGAGTAATCATGCCAGACTCAGGCCTACGCACAGACCTGATCAGAACCCTCGCAGACCTAGCAATGGCTGGGCTCAACTAAAACGCCCTTGCACTTCCACGTAAGTTTGCGTCCTCATGCCTGGCTGTTCTGTGTCACGGGTATGTCTACTGGATTGCTACACCCGGATAGCATCCACGCAGTCTATTCTGCATAGCTTATCCAAGTACTGACTTGATTCAGCTCATTTTAGTTCAGTATATTTCATCTAAGCAACCTAAAAGCTACGTTTGAGATTGAAACAATCCAATATTGACTATGTATGCATGATAACAACTCTTCGACAACCGTAGCAACTCTCTCTTTCTTCGACTGCATTAAATTAAGAGATTGCATTTCATGCACAGAGGGCCAGGGGTGTCTCAACTCTCAGGCTTTGTTTCTAACGTTGTTAGGATCTGATGTTTTGTTGCATAATAACTAGATCTTGTCTTCTAAACATGACAACTAACCACAATGCTATCTCTCATATGTGTGTGTGTGTGTGTGTACACACACACACACATGATAATAGACAGATCAAAACCACAATATTACCTTTTACCCAAATTTCCAAAATTATAACATATACATCATAGGTTAACATAAAGATGGGTAGGTCCCAACAAGAATGCAAGAGCATCATGAAAGCCAAACTAATGGTGTATGAATTTCAACAAAGAAAGCTGATATGGGTCCAAGTGGACAAAAGGGTGGACAAAAGAGAAAGAAAGATAACAGAATGAAAAGGAAAGGTAGCAAATGAGTCTTATCTTATATGATCTTTCAAGTTCTTGAAAATTGGTGCTGAGTACTTTTCAGCCGAAATCGCCACTTGAATGCTGAAACTGTTGAATTATTTGCAATGTCCCTGTTAAAAATCAAAAGGTGGTTGTACGACTCTGGAAATTCTTGTAAATGGACAAACAAGTTGGAGAGATGAAGGCTATGTGATGTGATGAAGACTGCAAGATCTAGTAGAGTGGTTCAAGGGAAGAGACAAACAGTTCAAGCTTGGACAAAAAAATAACATCATAGTCAAATTTCTTTTACTTACATCCTTGAAAAAGAGAGCCATTCCATGATTGCAAAATTGACGTTCATGAAAAGGATGCCACAAGAGAGCCATTTTGTGATTGCAAATTTGGCACTCTCCAGAGCATGGTGGAGTCAGTTCTCAGCATTATTTAGCAAACAAGAGGTGATTAGGAGTCAGAACGAGCATGCTCTATGGTCCCCGAAAGAATCTTGCTCGCTTTTCATTTAATCTGGTCATAGATGTCTTTGGTGTCGCTAATTATGCTTCAGATTAGAATGATTTAATGAAAAAACAAACATTAATTCGTATAATCAAGTACTTTTTTTAGTACTATGATATTACTAGCGAAACAATGAAGGTTTTTTTTTTGTTAATGTTTGGAACTTGCTAGATGGATGTGCAAAAGCCTCTGCAAGCTATCAAGAAAGCAGTTTCTTCCACTCAATATTTCCTTTGACACAGATGCACGAAGCAAAACTACGTAGTCGTTTAAATATTTGCTCCTTCCAGGCTAAGTTTTAGTGCGATATAGGTAACGAACGATGAGAGAGATTTAGAACAGCCCGAAATATTATTTTGAACGTATGCCCATTCATAAATTATTTGAAACACAATGTTGTCCTGTAGATGTAAGATAAATGTAAATATACAGTTTGCCGCACAAGCCATGGTGGTAGAGTATTATAGTCACACACAAGCAAGTTCAAACAGATCCGAGTCCGGTTCACTCTATATATCTTTTCTTTCCCGAAGTTTGAGTTTTCAAATTGGTTGTCAACTTGGGAACACAAACAAGAGTTTAGAGTATGTTTGATTCTATTCCCAAAATTTCAGGATGGTAGAATGCGGTACTCTTAGAATATGGGGTTCCAAACGCAATCAAACACGATGTTGGGGCTGCAAATGGCTCCGATGGTGAGATGTTCTATAATACACTTTTTTAACTCGAGTGTCGTACAACACTCTTTGTAGTATAAATAAGTAGCACCATGTGAATCGAAATACAATCAAACATCGTAAACACGATGTTGGGGGTGCAAATGGGCCTGTCTAGGGATAACTAAACATGTGGAGTTCAATATATGTGTGGAACAGTAAAGGAGAGAACCATTAGAACATATTCAATCCATTTGCAACCTTCGAAAAGGTTGTCCAGAACATGATTGAGGAAGGCATGTGCAGTTTTGAACTGTTACAGCGATCGTGGGCGCAATAGATGCAGACCTGTATTGTCCGGTCATGCTTTCCAGGGCGGATCATAATTTATTCATATGAAAGAAAGATTGGTTAATGACGAGAATAAGAAGCTTCAGTCACATCATCGCACCTGACTCAACCATGTGCCGACCAAATTCTCAGACAAGGTTGTTTCTTCGATCTTTTTCATTTTTCAGAGATGTCGCTTTGACAAAAATAAAGCAAATTATGCGGTCGATAATATGTCTTATATATATATATATATATATATATATATATATATATATATATATATATATATATATATATATATATAAGAACACATGAAAGGGATGTGATCTTCTCTAAACCATGCAAGGAAAGGAAGAAAAAGTACGTAAAACATAGATTTCGTCAATAGTGCTTGGTGATCTACGGTGCAGCCATTTCCTGCAAAAGTTAACTTTATCAGGCCAAGTTTTTGGAGGTCTCACCAAATGGCCTCAACTTGGGACGCTCTAAATTGCTGACAGACGACATGAACAACACCAGAATATCATCAATATTTAAGTTAATGGCTTTGTGCTTAGTGGATGGAAGAAGCAAATTATATTGCCAGTAGTGTGATTGCTTACATGATCAGCTTCTTAATCCACTGAAGCAATTGCTTCTAATGTGTCAGCAACGTTTGAAAATCGTCATTTTTAAATGTGAATAAAACCACTTCCTGTGTGCTAGATAAACAGAAAAACGACAAGCATTTTCAGCATTCTCCAAACAAATCCAACCATGAAATAGCCTGTCTAGGCGACTGTAAATCTTTATTAGAAACATCATTTAAGCAGCAAGACTATATAAATTTTATCCGTAGTCACAAATAACGTTTGGAGTTTTAAACGGTGAGGTTTTTCTTGGGTATAATATGACAGATTTGAAAAAAAAGAAAAAGAAAAAATGCTTTTTTTAAATTAAAAAAAAAAACTAAAAAAAGGAAAAAATAAAATAAGTGAAAAAATAATAACACAAACATCAAATGATAAGGAGATTTCCAACAAATAAAAATAAAAAATGAAAAAAAAAACTGTTTGGCATTAAAAAAGTGAAAAAAATGAAAAAAAAGTGGGAAAAACGTATTAAAACGTATTTTTTTAACGTTTTTTTCAAAAAAAAGTGTTTTTTTAGTTTTAAATAGCATTTCATTTTCTCATGTTTTTTTCTCGTTTTTTTTCGAAAATGACGTGTTTTTTGTGACTATGAATTTTTATCCAACTTAGGATATGTTAGAACAGAACCTGTAACATGGTTTTAGTATCAGATCTATATAGATTTTTAACGCTTTCTGATGACTTGTTAATATGAATCGTAGCCACAGAAAACACGTTTTATTCATGTTTTATTCACATTCTTCATGGTTTTCCTCCCTTTTTTTCATTTTTTATATTTTCACAGTTTTGTATTGTTTTTTCCGGTGTTTAGTTACCAGATATTTATTTTCATCCATTCATGGCCACCTTTATTTTTCTTGTCGAAAGATTAGTTGTTTTAAAATTTTCGGAATTTTTCTCTTTTTTTTCATCAAAAAACAACTTTTTTCATTTTATATTCATACTAAACGTCACCGTTTAAAACCCAAAACAGTATTTGTGGTTATGAATTATAAGCCCGTTTTTGTATGCATGTTACATGACAGTGGGTCTAACTGTAGGTATTTGATGCAATTCAGGTGACTACTTAACATTAAATACAAATCCAGGATCCTGCAAATACAAGTGGTGGAATTACTCAGCACATAATATTAAGCAAATCTGCGGGCAATAATTCTCTATGGTTCAACATCAAGCAACCTGCTGCTTTTCGCCTCAATGATTTGTAAGACCATTAATTCTCAATCCATTTCACATATGAAAATCAAAGTTGGTAGACGCTGATCTCATTGAAAACATTAAAATTAGTCATCCACATTACAGATGTGGCTGCTTCTTTAACAGAGTTTGAAGCAAACCACTGGATTACTGAAATTACAAGGCAGTTTTCTTGCGTATTGAGACTTCGGAACATTTATGATTGTTTAATTATTATGGATGACTTTATGATTGGTGGGACTATAATATTCTCGTGGTGTAATATATAAAAGGATAATATGACAAACGGTCAACTTTTTTTTTTGTTCTTATTTCAAAGAAACATCAAAAGAAAGAGGGGCGTATTAAGGCTTGAATATGATGATGTGGTGAAAGTTTTATTAGGCATAAAATTTATCAAGGGGGTCATTCATATTTGAAACATGATTAATTTACGAAAAACAACAGCATTCTCTCGTATTGTTTTGTGTTGATGTTAGACCCATCGAGAACTATTTATCATGACTACCAGATTAATATCCTACTTTCGTGAAGCAAAATGATATTTGAGTATGAGATCATGGAAGTTAAACGCTCTTATTTAGTGGGGAAATCCCAATCAGACTGTCGATATTTTGCAAATGAAGACAACGACTCAAAAATATGATGTAGAAGAACAGTTTATGCCTTTCATATATTAAATAAATCTGTTTCCAGTTTCCACCCAATTAGCACCAATTTAATACAGTTATCGCCCAATGAATAAGACAAATTATATATATTTCAATGCACAAAAAATGAAGCAGTCCAATTAAAATAATCCAACAAAAAAGATAAACACAGTAACTTTAACATAAAATAAGAAATAACTATAGTAGAGAATATGAAATGTTTATAATAGCCCAACAGTTGCCAATAATCAAACAAATTGCAGATAAAAGGGGGAAAAAATCATCTAACAATGAGTGATAACCATTTAACAACAAAACTCTTTTCAGTTTGCTCTAATCTTTATATAAAAAAAGTAAATATTAATAATATGGAAAGCAAAAATGGTCAAGTTAAAAACTCTTTCCTCTTTCTTTCTCATTCCCTTTTTCCTCTGTTGCACTTAAATGTTTAGAAGAAGATCAGGAGCACCGCTTCTCTCTTTGTGTTTCAAAAAGGAAAACCCTCAAAGGAATGACTGCCACTGTGCCCACCCCCCTTCCCCCTTTTGAGGCTTCCTTTTCAAATTTGGCCGGTTTAGTACCAAAAATAATTGTGCACTTAAAGAGGCAAGTATAGTACTATAGGCCATGAACTGCATGCCTTTGTTGAGTTTAATCTATGCTATGTACAGCTGTCATCAGAGAATACGAATGAAAGCGCAACAGTTGAATTACAATGTTAAAGAAAATAATTTGCATCCAACTAGTCTCAAAACAGAGAAAAAATATAGAAGGCTCTTAATATTAAATGAACATCGAGCAATGAAAGGAAAAGAGAGAAAAAAAAACAAATTGTTCTCCATGTATTGTAAGAAAGTCTACCAACAAAAAGTTGTCTATTTAGAACTGGAAAACAAGAACTGCTTAATTAAGGAGTACCCAGAAACATATCTGACTTACTTGTCACAACTGAGAATCAGATTCAAATTCTTCAGTGTTTTACTAACTAACAAAATGTTACCACTGAAGTGACATCATGTTTATCTTTTGCCCTATTAAGCTATCAAAGCAAGTAGTCTTGGATTAACGACATGATGTATGGAGCTTTCAACCATGTCAGACATTAACGTGACAAGTTTAACTGTTGGCCCAACTACGCATGGGATCCTATAATATTCATTCTACAGCATTCACCATACGAAAAAGATTCTGAACCGCTCTATTTGTTTGTCAAAAGGACAAATAATTGCCAGCCAGCCATGGTTTCTAATGGCCATTTTTGTCTCCAACGTTGAAGGTAAAGGAAAATAGTCCTTTGTTGACAGGAAAAGCAGTCCAACCTTGCATATTCTTTCTCTTGCTTCCAATCTTAAGCCTATGAATAAGATTACAAAGACTCATCCCAAATGTTAATATTTGTCCAGACGAGGAGTTTGCGCTCTTCATTTAGCTTTGGTTGCTATTGTAGAGTTTTTTACGCTTCACGTTTATCTTTATCTCTGCCAGTTGATGCCTATTCACATATCCTGGTGTTGCATCTAAAAACATATATGGAAAAAATAAAATAAAAAAATCCTCCGTTTCAGGGTGACAGACCATAGTGCCGAGCCACGTAAAGACCTCTATGCATGATTTTTGTGTGTTGCACTCTGGTGTAACTTATTGTGTTGATACCATATGACATAAAACAGAGTTGGGTTTTTCCTTTCCCATGTTCAATATCCACTAGATTATGGTGGAACAACTAAGCAATAGTGGTAGGATTTGTATGCATGGCAACACAACTCAGACCACCCAGGTAAGCATACAAACCCAGATTTACAATTACCAAAGTCAATATTCCACTAAATGTTGCACCAGCTCCAAGAAGCATAGCGTAGCTGGTTGGCATGAGTTTGAGCTAATGATACGTCCTTAGTTTGATTTTCGTAAGTACTACTCGTTTGGGCTGTCAGCGACATTCAAGTTGAAGGGTACCAGTTTTACTGCAGACCACCCAAGTGACAAAGCACCCATGGATTCCGGGGCAGGGGGGAAAGAGGTTGCCTTGCCTCTTGCGAACCACCACTAGCACCCAATCACTATTTGGTTTGGGCTATAAAGAAATTAAATGTAAATTTTAAAAAATTTCACTTGTCTAATATAAAAATTTTGAAAATGATATTTCGGTCATTGTCAAAATTTAGAAACTTTAATTCAGCAAAATTTCTGCCTTTGCCCCTAGTTCTTAAGCGGCAAATCTCGGCCAAGGTGTATGCATGAGAAGAAATAAGTATTGTGAAATAGAAATTCTATATTCGTGCAAATGACTCTGTTGATAGATCCTGCTAAACATATGCTAGTACTGTTTGTGACAGAGGCTAGTTCAAACTCAATATCTTGGTAAGGCAAGATAAAATTTGGTCATCTAGTCAAGTTATGACCAAACATAGCATCGTACGTCACTACCACTTGTGAGCTAATTTGGATTAGACGTACCGAAAATAAATGAAAAATGACATTGCTACAAAAACTATACATCTACAGTTAATCAAATTACTATTCATAGTATAGCTAACACACTTTTTCATGGATAGATCATGAAGCATATTGAAATCAATTCTCATCAGTTTCTAAATAGTAAAATTGCTATATAGTCTGCACAGGAAGTGATAGCGACGATCAATCGATTGATGTATTCGCAGAAGTCAAAAAAGAAGCACGGATGCAACAAATTCTAGACAAATTCGATTTCGACGAAGTCTACCACCCTCAACTTGAAGGGATTATTGCAAGATAAAGCATTGTCGTGACAAGATTCTCATCGCATCACGTCCTTTATCAAGGGCAAGCGTTATATATTAACAATTTATTAATGTTAACAATGTTGACTTTATGGGATCATGTTTCCCGTGGTTCCTTCTTCTGATCAAATTGCATTTCTCTGGAGTTTCAGCTATAAATTTGCTTATAAACGCGAATGATTCTTTTCCTCCACAATTGTGGATATAAAAGATAGTTATGGTAAAACCAGATCGATTTAGACAAAATATGTGGCCCTTATATTGTTTATGCAAATGGTTTTTTCAATATATAATTGTAAAGGACTAAACAACTTTTGAACCACTCTTGTCCACTAGAGGAGCCAGAAATTTTGATTGGATGCAGCAGTAACTCAATAACACAAATGTTAATGAACTTTGTGAGGCTAGCAGCCTAGCACCAATATGTGGCTCCGGCACTGGTGTTGTCAATGTATTTTGGCTCTGTTGCTTGAACTATCTAGTTATCTTAGTGAGCACTTGCACTGTAAAGACAACGGGGATGAAGAATTGAATCCATGAAGAAGGAGCCAAATTCAAGCCTGACCTTCTCAGATTGTATAGGAAAGAAAATTAACTTTAGGGAGCAGACCATCACCCTCCACTTTGTCTTGGAAAGCATAATTTCCTAGTTATTTGAGCTCACTCTTGCTTATAGTTAATTCAAATTCTTTTCATTTATGTAAGCGAACACACTTACGACACGTTTAAATTTATCAGCTTAATTCAGTTCATTGTGCTACCATAAGTTGCCTCCTTGTGGTATTTAGGACACCTAGCCACAAATGAGCTAGAGCATAGTTCAATATCTAAATGATCATCAATATCCTAGTAGTTAGAAAACGCTTGGATCATAATAACAAATTTTCTTATGTAGTTATTCTGTCATGAACACAAGTTAACTAATCTTGACGTACTAGTTTTGCACCTTCTTATTCATATTTACGTCTGTATATCAAGTATACACTTGTGCCAATAATTTTTTGAAAAACCAATTAAAATATCTCAAGCTTTTCCACTACAAAGATTTTCATGGATCAAGATCTTTAAATAAGGCCTTGACGGCATATAGTTTAGCAAAAAATCACTTTCTTTGCATACTTCGTTGGAACTCCATGAACTAATATAGCATTTTCTGAGCACAGGCACCTAGGTTGCTATTGTTTGGCAAGGGCATGCTTCATCTTAAGTCTCCATGATTCAGGTTGCTAGGATCACCTAATGGATTATGGATCTTAAAGGGCATAACATAGCTGGCCGAGGTTATAAACTAGACACGAAGACCTCAAATTACTAGGTACATAATACTGTATCCTCAGAAGACCCTAATGCAGCCCTGGACATTAGATGCAAGAGAAAGGAAGAGAAGAGGGTCGGCTCTTGTGCACCCAAACTACCTTTGTGCATGCATTATGTAGCTACGCTGGTGGTAATCTACTTTCATGTAGTACATGAAGCTGTAATGTTTAAATATTTGCATTCTGGGAACCAACTGGCTTGTTTTAACTGTGGCCATGATCAACAAATATGTGCAAATATGATAGATGAGTTGTGGAAGCAAGCTGGTTCTTATTGTAGAAGATTGTGGAAAAGCAGCAGCAAGCCGACTTATCCTGTGGTTCCTGCTTTCTGCCAAGTCCCCCACTAGTGGGATCCATGAACCACACTTTATTCCCATCTATATTCCTGCTAAAAGACAAGCTGAATCTTCAGTATCAAGACAAAAGCAGTGTCTGGAGACTGCCTTTTGAAAAGATCAGGAGAAAGACTGCAGCCTTTCTGAAACTGCCCTAGTGCTTCATGACTACCAAAGCTGGCCATTGATTCTCTTCAGCAGCCTTCAGTGGTTCTTCCTATAGACCAAAAGGAACATAAAAAAAGAATGGTGTGGAAATAAGGGAGGTCAATGGGACAGATATATTAGATTATCAAAATGAGCCAGAATTTCGTGAGCGAATCTGGAACCAATTACTAATTGGTTGCCAATTTGATATATATACAGTTATCATACTCAAATTTGAATCCGAGTTCAATATCCTACTGGAACCGGACAAAGATTTGATTCAATTACGTACAAATGCTGGATCTTATGCTGGTTTGATCCAAGTTCAGTTTTTAGAATTTCGTGAAGGAATCTGGAACCAATTACCAATTGGTTGTTATATATATATATATATATATATATAATCTTGTGCTTGTTTGATCCAAATTCAGTTTTTGAAAAATAAGATTAGAGTTCAAATCTAAATCTAAATCTGATTATGTATGGTCAAAATAGTCGGATTTGGTAAAGATGAATCTGACAAGAATTAGATCTGTTTGCTTTCTTAGTGGTGAGAATCAAACATGAGATTTTGAAAGAAGGAACTCAAGAAAGACAAATCGATAGGTTGCCAAATTAATAATGGAATATGATAGGTGAATGGTCCAGTGCTTTGTCTTTGTAAAAGGTGCCACACTCTCATTTGGGCACTGTTGTCTCTGTTTGTGGATTGAAGTAAAGCCATTATAGAGTCCGTGGCTTTCCCATCTTTATCTAAGCAAACCTCCAGTGCTGTCGATCAACGTCAATATCAGAAGTGAATCTTTTCGACAAAAAGATGTAGATAATTGGCCTGTAACAGCGGTATCAATTACTTGATCTTATTGACTTGTGTTTAAAAGAAGCAAAAATTAAAGTCATACCTAACTTTTTTTTTAATATTAACAACATCTACTTAGTAGTTTTTCCATCTTAATTAAAAACACCCACAATTTACTTCTGCCAGATCAAGAAGCTAAGTTAGTAAAAATTTATTATTTAAAAAGAAACTTGAAAAGTGTAGCTATTTTACGAACACATTTAATTTTTACTTCAACAATAATCAAACTTTCTAGAACTAATGTAAATGTGTTCTCACCTAAGCAATTTTGAATGTAGCAAAAAGTAATAAATTTGGATGCAGTTAAAAATGAATTAATAATACTATCTGGTATAATTAAATAGAGAGGCTAACACAAACTAATCAACATGAAATTTAATTCTTCATGCATGCTAAAGACTACATTTTAGCTCAAATTAAACTTAGTGATAATCCAGGGACTAACTGAAGAAGTGAAGATGTCCTTCGATGGATGGTACACTAATTAACAATACCAAAAAGTTAAGTGTATTTGTTGTCGTCGCCAACCTTACAGATATTTGATTTGAAAATATCTAAAATGATTAAACATTATTATTTTGTTAAGTAGAGACTAAGGTATCTGACTGAATGAAAGAAAAATTCAGTGGAGTACGCGGATGCATGCCTGACTAAGACTGAAAGCTAAGGAAGAAGCCAACAATATTGTCCACACTGGGAGATATCAACAGCCAGTGACAGCGACTAAGGTATAAAGCATTGCAAGAATAACAAGGACTCTTAAACAATAGTTGTTAACCGAAGATGAAACCAACTTGATTCTAATAAACTTTGGATCTTAAGCTCGTATAGCTGAGAAACAAAGGTTTTAACAAGTTTAATTACATGTGATAGGATTAGTTAAACTGTAAAGTATACGAATTATGAAATATTGTGCATACATATAGAAGTGAAGATGGACAAACAGAAGTTTAACTACAAAAAAAAGAGCGGATTCACCGACACGTAGAAAGGCGGACGTCGGTATAAAAACATTTGTCTACATGATGAGACGTTCACAACCACGGCCTGAAAAAAAAAGGCCCAAAAATCTCCCTGCCTCTAGGATCATGGGTTGTGCCGAAGTGTGAGTAGGTGTCCGGCCGCCTTTAGCTCGATGGTGCACCCCACTACTTTTTGCAACTCAAGAGAGTAGCACTCATGAGAATCCAAACATGATGTCTGATGTAAATGTCTGATGTAAGGAACAAAGCATCACATGCATAAAAAAAAAAAAAAATTAGAAATAATAACCTTGTTCTTATTTCTTACTTTGTTAAAATCATAAATGAATCTCTAACCAAGTTGATCTGACGAAGGCCTAACCATGAGCAAGTTGACGTGTTCTGAACTCTATTCTAGGGAACTTTTCTTTTTCAGTCCTACTAAAAATCTATATTTGTATAACCGTCGTTTGTTCTATAAAATTGTTAAATAAGGGCCGGCTTAAGGTTACTTAAGGATGCCGCTTGTAAAGGTCAAGTGGATCAGTTCTTGTCTCTTTCAATCTTTGGCCTTTGTACTGGTGAACTATAAAATAGAGGGAACACATCTGTTCTCTTCTTGGAAAACGAAAATCTGTAAAATACCCACTTTCTCTCTCTAGCTTTCCAGCATTATTGTTCTCTTTATGAATTTGACTCTACTCGGTTCGTTTTTCTTTCGCAGCTGAACTTGGAGTCCAAATGTTCATACAAGTGCCGATACGCCGATTTCTAATGCATGGAAAATCTGAATCGGAAATTCTTAATTTTACACCTTTTTTTGTTTTTTTATATCATTGCATCCCAAGTACGCATCTGAAATGAAATATGATCAAATTACATATTCAATTGCATATGATGAAGTCAAACCTAGTAATTAAATGTCTGATTTACGTTCGGCCCATATATCCCAATTTAAATTGTCCGTACCATAGAGAGAGGGAGAGGGAAAGAGTCAATAGTTTACCAACGCTGAGTAAGTTTTAACCTCTGCCTCTCTCTCTCTCTCTCTCTCTTTCTAAATTCACGGCTTCACCGTGTAAGAAATTTTGATCAGTCGCCCTCCCTTTCAAAAAAGTAAAAACACTTCTTTCTCTCACTAAAGAATTTCAGCGATGAGTTTAGTTCGATTCTGCAGGCCAACGTTAGCGTAAAAGCTTTTTGCTCCGAGATTAAGTCACCGACCTTCCGCGTCCTTCTTTGTCACGTCGATACGCTCAGCGAGGAAGGAAGAGCGGGCGGAGGACTCCTCCGACTGCCCTCTTTGTCATTTTCAAGTATCCGCTTCTTTGCAACGCTCAGTCTCTCTCGCTCGGGCAAAAGTTTTAAAAAATTAGTTTTCGATTGACGGGGACATTGTTTCTGAGTTGCAATGGGGGGAAAATCTACATGTAGAATCTGTCTTATGAGCGCCGAAGGAATTTTCTTTGCATAGTTTTGCGTGACAATGCGCGGTCCTTTACGAGGAGTTGGTGAAGCGTTTTTATCCTCTCTTTACCTCGGAATCTTGTTGCGTTTCTAGAGAGAGAAAGAGGGGAGAAAGAGAGGTGACAAAAATTAAAATGGAGGCGAGGATGATTCCAACGCATCGTGGGGGCACGTGTATGTAGCAAAGAAGGTAAAAAATTCTTGTGCACCCATGATTCCTTCTTCCCTAAAAATTAAAAGAATCTCGTATTCCTGCATTTTTAAATCTCTCCCCCTCCTTCTTTTTTATCATTTTCATTCGGTTGCTTATTGCAGTTGCTTGAAGGTCCTTTTTTCTTTTCTCTCACATCTTGTGTGCACCTATAATTTTCGGTCATGTCTTATGTGCACCTATAATTCATTCCTTAAAGGCTTTCATATTTTTTCGTTTTTTTAATCTCTCTCTCTCGCTTTCTCTCTCTCTCTCTCTCTCTCTCTCTCGATAGTTTATTAATATCAGTTGTCTTCGTTTATTTGATTGCTTGGTTTCAGGTTTTGCTTCTTCTCCCGTTCTCTCTGTTGGTTTTCTGCTTCAGCGTAATTGGGAGCCTCAACGGCAGATTGAAGCAAACTCTGCCTTCGTTTCTGAGTTTTAGTCTTCTGCTTTTTGGGCTTGATTTGCTGCGCTGGCTACTTCTAGGAATTGTAACTTTTGGTTGCATTTTTTGTAACACCGGGATTTTGTTTACCCTGTGTTTGTGGGGAAGAGGACGGTCTCTCCTCTAAGCTTTTCTGGGGAGGCAGGCGTTGATTTTTTATTATTTTATGATATTATTTTTTTTTCGGCCCTTGTGCTTTAGGAGCTCTAGCCTGAGATCTGTTGGTTTGATTTGAAGTTCTCTCTCTCTCTCTCTCTCTCTCTCTCTCTCTCTCTCTCTCGCTCTCGCTCTCGCTTGAGTACTCCTCTGCAACAAAGTAGTTTGGTTGAATTTTCGGTTCTAAATTCACTATTCAAGGTAGTGGCAATTCAGCTGTTGGGGTGCTGGATTGCGTGAGGAAGCTTCCTCTGGGTTGGTTATAAAGTGTAGCCTTTTAAAGAGATGGATGGTGGTGGTGAGTCTGCGAAGAGGGGAGACTTGAGAATTCATGATAACTTGGATGACCTCGCCACAGACTTGGCCGATTTTGTGGCAGAATTGTCGGAGGTTGCTGTGAAAGAAAGAGGCTACTTCGCCGTTGCATTATCTGGTGGATCGTTGATTGGCTTAATGGGGTATGCTCAATTATACTGATAGATATATTCATGAGTTGTTTCAATCATTTTTCGTGGTGATTTTTGCTCATTTTTTGTTGTTCTGCGTTTTCCATTACACATGTTGGTTTTTCCTCTCCTTTTTTTCTGGTTGATTTGTTGTTTTTCCTCATTCCAGTGATCGTGAAGTTATTGAGTTTTATAGTTTGGGTTGAGAAACAGGAAACTTTGCGAGGCTCATTATCAGAGGACAGTAGATTGGGCAAAATGGCATATATTTTGGGTTGATGAGAGAGTAGTAGCCAAGAACCATCCTGACAGCAATTACAAATCGGCCAAGGACGGGTTGCTCTCAAAGGTACATCACATTATTTTCCTATTAGCACATTTTCAATAATACCTTGGTCAGTTTCTGCTTTTTGCGTGTCTTTCTTTAGATCTAGGAAATTGTAGTGCAAGACGTTGGGTGGGTGCCATAATGCTTTCCCATGGTAAGTGTGGTTAGACTTCCCTTTGACCTTGGTAATTAAGAAGCTATAACGGGTAAAACTTGGCTGATCATGTTTAGGTTCTAATCGCCATTTTCTGTTAGATTATTTTTCGAAGGATGGGTATTTTGTTGGTCAGTTGATTCTTTCAGTTGGTTGAGACTTGAAGGTCGTTCCTTAGCCGCTAAAGAATTTAGTGCTTTGCCTACGCGAATTGTCATTCATTGCTTTTCTTCTCTTCAGCAATTTGTCCTATTTATCAGTATGTCCTGATGGGTTTAATGAGGAAGCTATGGTTATTGAGGATCTCAGTCTTGATCTTTGTCAAAGAGTTGGATGCAGAGGCTTATTCCCTGGTCTTGTCTTGATGCTGTTGTAAACGCACCACACCAAGATTGGTTCTACATATTGTACTCAGCTTTTATGGAGCTTGGAATTCATGGTCCTAGTGTTAGAGACTTAGAGTTGATGGAAAGGATTGGAGATCCTTAGCATCGGTAAGGAAAGAAAGTAGTTCTGTAGTTTGTGATAGATCAAGCAAGTATGACCACTCATTTTCACATTTGAGCGGTGTTATTCAACCAGCTCACACATCGTTTCTTTGTCCTGACACATTGTGGCGTACCATTGCAGCTTGTCATTTGCATGGGTCTTGCAACTTCTGTTAAATGTCTATCTGAATTGAAAGAATAGGAAAATATAAGAGGTTATGTCCCTCAATGTTTATGTGTCACCTCATACTTCTGTCACCTCATACTTCACATTGGTTTGGTCAATTAATTGTTGAGGCTGGTCATATTAGTCTTCCATAGTCAATGTGGACAGACATAGTGGTGCATTAAGATAGTCAAATATTAGAAGGATGTAAATCTGTCATGAATTTGTGTTACTTAAATCATGCAGGCAACACCCATCAGTCTAGATATTGGGTATTTTATGTTAATTTCCTAGCTCTAAAGACCCTGACATTTATAAAGTGCTAAATTGTTGCTTTCTGCTAAACGACTGTTTTCACTTACCATCTTTGTCCCAATGTATTTTTGATGTTGTTGATATGTCTCCCGCCTCACCTTTTATTGATCTTCTATTTGTGAGTCACCTAAAGGTGCAAACGTGTAATCTTGATCAATGTCTTTTAGTTTTCATTGTGTAATTGTTATTTGGTCTGTGCATGTTGGTACGTGGAAGTATGATATCTCGATTGTCTAGTGTGTAATGCCATGAGTATTAAGTGGAGACCAGAATCTATGCTGATGATGTCTATTCTTGTGCTTTAAGTACTCTGTACCTGGTAGATGCCTCTGCAACTTTCAGTGCTGGTGTGCTTTATAGTCTTTGACTAGTCTTAGAAGTAAAAATTCCTTTTCTTCACCTTTTTTGAGTTTACTCTGTCCTTTATGGCTGGCAGATATGCAACTATATCTGTTCTAGAATCTTCTTAATTTAGCTTTTCTTGTTCTTGAATGAGGAACCTTGCTTTTTCCCAATGAAAAAACAGATGATTCACGAGTTAGTACCAGTGCTTTATTGTGGCAGCTGTTCATATGTGGATGTGAAAAATAAAAGAAATGCATGAACTCTTGAAAGGATTATGCTATTATTGACTTTTTTGAGAATTGCCAGCTATTTCCTCAATTCATATTTCATAGACAGTGGATGTTTACTTCTTTTTCTCCTTTATTCTGCTCTTATCCTTTAATATTTTATTTTTTTCTTTTTTCTTTTTTTTTTCTCTTCCACCTGTCTGAGATCCATGTTCAATCTCCTCGGTTGTAGAAATCAATAGAATCAAGCAAAGGCTTGCTATACTTGAAAGTTGAAACTAAGCAGCATGTACCTAACCTGATCTGACTAAACGTGTTCAGAGTTGGAGTTATGCATCTGAACTTAATATTCAAAAGCATACGACACTACATTATTTTGTGTAAATTTAACTAGGATTTGGTTAATGAGGTGTTTGGAATTGTTTATATCTGAATGCAGTCCAATCTAGTATATGAGGCAATTTGATGAGGATAATAACCATCTTTGAATGAGAACAGTATTTGTCCCATTATCATCTTTCACTGTGATATACTGTCTTGTCTCATTCTTTGTGTATTTGTTTTCTGTTCAGAAGACACATTCTGAATCCAGCTTTTGCTCCAAAAATTGTCCACACATGATCTATAATATTTTAGGTTTCAATCCCTTAACCAGGAAATAAAGTGATACTGCAATTCTAACTTTGGCTTCTTCCATTACTGAACATGGATATGCTGCATCATATAATGGTCACTGTATCTGCAGGACGTGTAGTAGGTGAATTTTTGTGGTTGTCTCATGGTTGCTTAACTCATTTGCAGTTTTGCGGTGGTCTCTTGACCTCTTAGGATGAACTCCACCTTGCTGAGTTCTTTGCAAATGACAGAGGAACTAACAGTTGCAACTGAGACCTCAAATCTCTTATTGCTTTACACACAAATAGCACTTAACACATGTGGTTCAGGTCCTGATGTTGCTCTAGGATGATCCACATGGCTGCACAATCACGAATATCATGTCCTGATAGGCACTATCTTCTCTGTCTTTTTCTAAGTAAAAGACATGCATGTGCATAGAACGTGAGGATGCAGCTATCCCTGATTCACCGTGTCTTGGTTCACTTTTGGTCTTCGCTACCTAAGGTGTCAATCGCTTCTTTTAGTTTGTGTTACATATTAGTACCAGAATGGCAATCCCTCACTGGATATTTTATGCTACTTCAGTTTCTGGAATTACCTTTGTCTCTTAATCTCGTGCACAGTTGTATGTTCTATTTGTGGCGTCTCTTTCTTGCTTCGTAACTCAATGTATTGCTGTGTTGTGGTACTTGCTAGAAAATTATATGTTCCTATGTGTTCTTTAAGAGAAAGAGTCATTGAGGAAGCACCTCAAGGATGCCATATTCTGATAAAAGGTGTTCTTATAAAAGTTCGTGCAAAGACTCAGGTTCTGTAATTTTTTTCCTCATTGACTGCATTTGTGAAATTAACTGAACAGAGGACATGCTAATAATATTTATACGGAATCTAAAGTGCTTATGTGCATGTGTGCACGGAATCCTTAGCAACATCATAAAATTTTTTGTACCAGTTTATAATGTAAATATATTTGTTTCATATATATGGTAGTAGCACATCTGCGTATGTTTTAATGTCTCTGAGTATAATGGTTTCTAAGAATGCTGCTGATTTATAAGAATGCTGAAAGGTCTGTTGAATTTCATGCTGTAGGTTCCTATCATCCCAAGCCATGTCTACTCAATCAATGACTCACTGTCAGCAGAGCAGGCAGCAGAAGAATATGGATTTGTCCTCAGGCAGCTTGTGAAGACACGGGTAGTGGACGTGTTGGAGAGCAGCGACTGCCCGAAGTTTGACCTCATCCTCCTGGGCATGGGTCCAGATGGGCACGTAGCATCTCTCTTCCCAAACCACTCGGCCATGAATGAGAAAGATGAATGGGTGACCTTCATCACTGATTCTCCTAAGCCACCGCCCGAGAGGATAACATTTACTCTGCCAGTCATCAACTCTGCTGCCAATGTCGTTGTTGTCGTGACGGGCAGCAGCAAAGCCGAAGCGGTCCGCTTGGCCATTGATGAGACTCCTGAGCAGGTGGTGCCAGCACGTTTAGTCAGCCCAAGTGATGGAAAATTAGTCTGGTTTTTGGACAGGGAGGCTGCATCAGCGTTCATTGCCAGTTATTCGGTTGAAAGTTCTTGACCAAAGCAGGGATAACAGAATGAGCGGTTCTACAGAGTGTCCTTTTCGTTTTAAATTTTGGTCTGTTGTTTGATCTGCCCACGTTTTCTTCCTTTCGTTTCCATTGTGTTTCTGTAACAGGGAACGACTAATAAGATGGCCAAAGAAGCCTTTAGTGAGTGAACTTTGTTGTCTATATCATGTTCATTTTTGGCAAGGACTAACGAATTTGACCAACTAATGTAATTAAAGTGGAAGTACGTGGGATTCCAACGGAACAGATGATACTTTTCCTGTGTGGAACATCATATATTGAAAAGCCTCATCTATTTATCCTCTGTCAACAATGAAATGGACTAAAGGCGTACAAAATTTTTCCATGGAATGGAAGTGGACACATTGGACTTAGCTTAAGGGCTTTGAGGTTCCAAGGTTCTGAATTCCTTCTCCGAAAGGCTTCTTCTTCCATTCAGTTCAAAAGCGAAGTCTCCTTCAGTTCCTTCATGAGAGGGAAAGCCTCTAATCCGAGCCATTATCCATTGTTCTGTAACTCCACGATTTATAGCATACTTAAGCGTATGGTGCAGGTATCCCTTATCAGTAGACAACTCTGGTTGCACTACAAATTTCTTCATGATGGCTGACACAAGATTGCAATTCTATTAGAAGGCCAATATTTGCTTGAAATCCTATAAACATTTGAGTAAGACGTATAACATAAACAAGCAATAGCATGACACATGATTAAAGACAGATAACATAAATACATGCATACTTGAATCAGCGGCTATTCTAAAAAAAATCAAAATAAAGAACTCCATTGCTTGAAATAGGAGGAAAAAAAGCATCATCTTGGTGACCTTAGTTTCTCGAAGCACCATAACTGAAAGGATCTAAGGTGATGAATAGATTCACATAAGAACTACGTGGATCCATCAAATCTAAGACGCAGAAACATCCAACAAAGTGCATGTACACTATGTTAGTTGGACAACTTATCTCTAACATACGTTATAGTTCAATCAGAAAAGTAAAAGTTCACACCAACAAAGCACTGGAGTGCATCCAGAAGAGGTTTCTTCTGTCCGTTGGCACAGACTATGAACAGAGATTCTAAATTTGGCTCTACCATCAGCGACATTCCCCAGAGAATGTGCAGAGTTTCTTTGTTTTTGAAACTAATGCATCTTAAATAAACCTAGCATAAAACAAAAAACTGCTATTACTGATGTAGACTTGATAAAGAAAAAAGATTTGAAGAGCACACCTGCAACAATTCCATCTCCTGCAGAAGACATGTCGCATGTAAAAGGAGTGATTGGAGGATCCTCCATGCCAAGAACTGAACCGTTGCAAGTACCAGTGTAATAGTGTATCTTTGATGTCCCATTGGTAACAAACAGAACTTTCAGATTTTCATGCCACAGTGAAGAAAACATTTCCGGCTTATGATGTACAAACTTTGACTTGTCATTATCATTTGTGTCGAACTTCTCAGAAGGTTTGATTTCACATAGAAACTCTATTTCTTGTTTGGTCACCTCAATGAAGTTGGCCTGCTTCCATGCTTGGTCAATGAACATCTTCGTTTCTGAACTGGACTCCCACAGGGGCAATGGGAGATTCAAATCAAAAAAGATGGATGCACCAAATTTTTTTGCAATCTTGATCGCCTGCATGGTTGTACCTCGCATGCTATCATCAAGCAGGCATGACGAGTTGAAGTAAAACATCTTTGCCTGCATGGAAAAGATACACATATAATTAAAGTATTATGGGCATTAGCAGCATATTTAAGCGGCTTGATGAGCAAGGATGAACAAATGCAGATGAACAAACATAAAAAGATTCTACCTTAGATTAAATTAACCTGATATGTTCCCAAAATTGGATATACAAAGAGAGTAAACTTAACAGAATAAATTCTTTAAAGAATCAAAACCATATATGACACCTAAAAGAAAAACTTAGTGTACCTCCTTTAGAACATCAATATTGATTTCGGAACTCAGCAGACAATCTTCTGCACATGGTCCGACACAAGTACCATTTAGTTTAGCACCCCTTTTATTGATCTTCATATAGGTCATTGCTGTCGTTTTTGAACCATCCATACATACTGATCTTGTCTGGACGCCATTTACATTTAAAAAGTAAAGCATACCCTGACCATACTCATCGTCTCCAAGTTTACCCATGAATGCAGCCCGCCCACCAATACTGGCAAGAGCAACTGCAACACTGGATGACGATCCTCCAGGAGCCCGCACAAACCGTTCTGGAGCCCATAACATATCTTTTCTGGCTTCATGAATATCAGGGTCTATCAGCCTGTTAGCAGGCCTTCCAGAGGGTAAGAATGCATGTTGAGCTGCTCCAAAGCAGCAAACAAGAGGTGGCCAACCGTATGTCATACTGATGTCTTCATCCTCAGGTAGGTTTAATTTTGGGTCTTCCTCTTTGTCACTTTTCAAGCTTAGTTTCTCCAGGTTCTCAAACTCTTCAGTGTCACTATCATCCTGCTTGCTAACATCAGTCTGCTTTGTTCTCTTCCTTCCACTAGCCTTCTTGGTATCCTTTTCTTCGTCGGACACAGGTAACTTCACCGTGGCTGCCATGAGAAAAAAACCAAAAGCAAAAAAGGTATGAATGGTGGTAAGATCTAAAAATGGACTTGCTAGGAGAAGTCAAACTGTTATGATTCATGAATGTTCTCCAGAAGTTACGGATGCATGGTACCTTTCTTTCGAGCTCTTCGTGATACAGTGCCAGCCTTTTCCTTGGACACAGGTGCAATGTTCTCTTCCAGTTCACCATTAGTAGCCACTGCTGAAACCGTGATCCCCCCTGAATCCTCTGATTTCTTCTTCCTGCCTCTTTTTGGTGATCTTTCAGAAGCTTTTGATGATGGTTTGCCATTTATAGCCTCGTCTTTTGTCACATTATCAGTTTCAGGCTCTTCTGAGTTCTTGCTTAAGCAGAGCAATTTACCAGACCATTGTTTGTGTAACTTTAAATTGTTAACCCGAACATGACCAGGTGGAAAAGCTACTGGAAAGTTTAATTGCCACCTGCGAACATGCCACAAATACAGATATAAGTGATTTAAACAAATAAATGGCATAATATAATACGACACCTCCTTGATGTACTGGTAGTACATTCTCAAACATTTGAACTGTTTACAGTTTACATAAGCAGACCTTATTATCAAAGAAGACGTGCAAAATAACACTTTAACAACATATGAAATTTGTCATTTTCCAGATCAAGGATAGCGGATCTCGACTAGTCATTTACAAGCCCAGGCTTCTTGTGGACAAAATAAACTAGTCATTGTATTATCTAGACGAATCATTCATTGAAGTTAATTATCCTAACCACCTTTTGACTAACGCTGTTCAAACTTCAAACTAAAGCTGCCTATTTTTTTCCTCAATTCTGTCGCTTGTCAATCTCCAACATTTTTTGTTCCCTACTATTATGAGACTTTCTCAAGAGTGGAGAGCGACATACTTCTTTACTACGACAAAGGCAAAGTACATGATAGGCCTTCCTAACGTGAGGGAAAGAACAATGCTATTGCTTTACAGAAAAAGCTGATAAGGATGAAAGGTCAATCAATACAACGGAAACATAACCAACTTTATTCAAAAAGGATCACATGAGGTAGCCCATTGTCCTTATAACCCCCACGCATAGCTAATACAGCAAACACATGTATTGTCCGCATGTTCAGTTTAACATATTTCAGGACACAGAGTTATTGGGATCTAGCCATGAACGGGCATAAACATGTATCCGTTTTCTGTTTAAATTGCTATGTCCAAGTAAATACATGAACTCAATCCCCTCTTCGTCTAACGTGCCATGGCTCTAACTATGCAGCAAACTTCCTAAGCACTCTCAGCATTTAAGAAAAACTAAAAAACCAAGAAATAGTTACATATGAGTAGAGATATAAAGACAACCTCCCCTGGTTAACATGCCACTTCTCTACAATCCAGTAGCAAGAGTCATTCCCGTGTATTTCAACACTGGAAAAGACCTAATAGACTGAGACATTCTTTAACCTAAGCATTTAATGCACTTAATGAACATTAATATGTGGAGAGATTGTTTATAATAACAGAGAGGCCATGCGTTCTAGCAGTCAGACCCCGAGCCTAGTGAAGAAATTCGAGGCCATCCAGCTTCAATATCAAGAGTTCGTATATCCATTAAAATCAGGCTCCTTCTAAGGCACTTCGGAACAACTCGTTATGCCTGAACCTCCTAAAGCTCAATTGCTGACCTGAAAATAGATCTAAGACCATCTTCTGAACGTATAAAAGACATCAACAGTTTGCAAGCAAAGGTTCCTTGTATTTTCTTCACCAGAGCTTGATGGGTCAATCTCCTCCCCAAATTATTTTATATTACAGTGAAAGCCTCCATCAGAAACCAGCAAAAGCACAGACGACTTTGGGAAGTGAGGAGAAAGCGGCAGATATCAGACATCGGTTCTAGTGAAAAGGATTCGTCGGGTGCTATGGCATTCACCTTAAAGGTAGTTAACGGAGCCACTAACACATGTTAAGAAGAACGTAAGGCCCCCAGAATTCAACTGATACATAGTATATGCATTTCTGATGATGCCATGAGGTTCCCAAGAAGAAGAAGAAGAAGAAAGGAGGAAGAGTGACCTGACCAAAGAATGGCGAGCGAGGGGTGAGCAAAAAACTGCCATCAGGGTTAAGGGTGGGCTTCTTCAGCAGCTTCTACCTCTCGAGCCACGATCCTTCTCCGGCAACAACATGGTGGTGGTTTCCTTTGTTTCACCCTTGCAATCGCAACTCAGTAAGCACCAGGCCAGGAACAGGGAGAGAGCGGAACCCGTTGATATACAGAGTAAAACGTTGGTGGTGATTATCTGGAATTCTAGGGGCATTTTTGGCAGAATATGGTTCTTCTGCGTTCTGCGTGTGTGTGTGTGTGCGTGCACGGGGGCTCGCGTATTATGTGTGTTTGCGTGCGTAAATGTTAATGGATGAGTCTGTTAAGTCATGGACTCATGGTCCGTGGCATCGGGTCGATTCGGTTAAAATAAAAAATATATTTTTTTTTAAAATATAAAATAAATGTTTTAATATAAATTATATTTTTAATAATAATATATATATTATTAATAAAATAAAAATACTATCAAAAAGTCCTGTCGAGCCGCCCCGAGACGGTTTTTTCAAACCCAAATTTGAATTTGATCGGATCGAATACCGTGTCCTCCTTTACCTGTCAACCAAAATTTTCTATATGTGCTGCCGATATATTTTTACTTGAGATGACTGATATGTATCTCATATAGCCATTAATTACATTCTCAAATTTTTATCAACAAGGTGTTTCTTGCATATTTTTCAGCAAAGTTGTTTCTTTTTCTTAGGCAAACTCAGAGATTTTTAGAAGAACGAAAAATTCAAGATATTATTCAAAACCCAAGAGTTTTTGGTTTCCAAAGTCTTTCATTTTTTATTTCCTTGGGACGACTTCGATGAGTTCTTTGTGAGGGACAGGTGCATCTAAGTTCCTAGCTTTGCTGATCATACAAAGCATTTTGTATGGAAGGATATGGAACGCATCTTAAAGGATGTTTGGGAACAATAACACTTGTTATGTATGTTATTGTTTTCTATCTTAAAAAGTGGGAGAAATTTATAGAATATTTTTTAAAATCCCAGCCACATGTAGGCTAGTGCGGGCAGTTGCCCACACCAATTTTTTTAAAACCCACCAGTGGTTGAGCCACATATAGGTTAGTATGGGCAGTTGCCCACACCAGCTTATCAATTTTCTTTCATTTTTACATTAAGATTAAGATAGTTTAATATTTACTTTCCGTGAATAAGTGTCTTTTTATAAAAATTTTCCCGCTCCACCGCTGATTACAATGGAATTATATTTTAGTCCAATTACATGTGGTGCCTAAACTTGACCGGAGTCAAAGTACCCGCCCTTCAAACCGAAATCCCAATAGGCGCTTTCTGAAAGTAAGATCATCTATGAAAACCGAGAAATAATGAAAATTATCTAACTGAAGCAAGAAATAATGAGAAATCTAGTAAAAGAGGAACGATGAATTTGAGATCAAAGAAACTCATATTCGATCATATTCTAGACTTAAGTAATAAACACCAAATCTCAAGAGAATTTCCTATACTTGCATTGCTCTGAACATGCAACCGGTGTTAGCTTTAGTCCTTATGTTTAAAAAGAAGACTAGAGAAAAGGCAAGAATGATGGAAAAAAAATGGATGTTTTTTTATGTATGAATTACCTTCTTCCAGTCAAGCATTGTCCTATGATAGGCCTAACATATAACCTCTTCTGGTCTTATATACTTTGAACACATGGATGTCAATATAATCAATTTGTTCGATCGAATTGTTTGAAAAAAAAATTGAATGTGGAAAAAAAATTTAATATCCAATTAAGAAATCGGATTGGATTTAAGAAATGGCAGTCTAGATTTAGATTATATTTATTGTTAGACAAATATTCTATACTTTTACATTTTGAAAATTGGTTAAATTTGGTCTGAAATTAGGACTCAAATTTGAATATAAATAAAATCGATTCAAATTATAAAATCAAATTTCAGATTCAAATATAACTTTGTTTTTGTTCTTGTTCGTATTTTGATTTGAATATCTGAAAATTTAGATACGATCAGAAGTATATTTGATTTGAATTCGATCCATTCACATTTCCTCAAATTAAATTTTGTGAAAAAAATAATCTGAAAATATTAAAAATTGGTGGCGTATCGTAGCATTAAAAACAAACATCAAGCCCTCAAAATTGAAATTTCCGGTTTCTACCTTTCCCAAGATGCGGTGTAACGGACTAACGGGATTCCCTTTGGTGAAAGTGAAGGTGTCGCGTGTCCTAAGTCGTGTCCATGTAACGAGTGTCTAATGAAGCGTTCCCTCCAAATAAGGAAAGACCTGCAGCGTCAAGCATTTCTTGCATAAGAAGTGGAAAGCCAGCCGGTCAGCCACCTTTCTGTAAGAGAGAGAGAGAGAGAGGGAGGGAGGAGTCTCTCGCCTTCTTGATGCTTAGAGAAGGAGAAGAAATCAGAATGAGGTTTTCCACCGTCGTCGTTCTCTGTGTGTTTTCTCTGCTCTTGCTCTGCTTTGCCACCACTCCAACAGGTGAGCATGCAGTCTCAAGTTTTCCTTTTACATTCCTTTTCCTCTGTAGTTTCATTTTTCATTCCAAAACTCGCATTTCGTTTATGATTGGTGGTCGTGGTGTTTCTGTACGTGGGTGTTCAGGGAGTTTAAGGGAGTGAAAATTTTATGTTTCTGCTTCTGGGTTTCTTTGGTTCTGTACTTTGATCTGAGGTTCTTCACGGGTCATGAACCGGTATTTGAAATTTTAGAGGAGTGGAAAGTGGAAGTTATTCCGTCGTGTTGGTTTCTGAATTGTTCCTTCCAGTGAGTCCATGCAATAGCCTGGATTCAAGACGCATTCCGCTGACGCCGAAAAAAGAGCACCGTTTTATTCTCAATGCAGCGGTGACTTTCTTATTCCTTTTTTATCTACTTGAGTGTTTGTTTTGTCCCTCATGGATATAGACAAAGTTTGTTTTATTTTCCCTCTTCTTCTTCTTCTTCTTCTTCTTCTTCTTCTTCTTCTTCTTCTTCTTCATGTTTCTTCCTGTCTTTGGCAACTGAAATTAAGAATTTATTGTTTAGTTATTTGAAAACATGTTTCCCTAAGACATGGAAAGACGAATATTCACCTACTCTGCTGTTATCTACGGGTCGTTTAATTAAACTGGAACAAATACCAGCTGAAAGAATTTCCCTGTTTTAAGGTAATTGCCGTGCCATGTTCACAGTGGTGGATTTGTTCTTTGGTTGGAAAGAATCTGTTTCTCTTTTGGCTTTCAAGCATATGTTACACTGAAGATTTGGTTTTTTAATGGATTCTTTTTTACCTTTCTTCCCTTCGTATTGCGAACTGTACCAATTCTTCTTCTGCACGCAGAAGCGTATGATCCACTTGATCCGAATGGGAATATCACAATAAAATGGGATGTTATTCAATGGACCGCAGATGGATATGGTGTAAGTAATGACATAAACCAAAACTTTTTATTTTTTACCACTCTGTACCTTCTGCAATATCAAAGAAAGGAAAGAATGAAAAGAATTGCTCACACTACTTGATGAGTTGCCATAGTGGTCAAAAAGCTTTATTCGAGTTTTTGACTCAGTGGTGTCAATGACAGGCAACTGTCACAATTTTCAATTTCCAACAATACCGCCATATTGAGGCCCCTGGATGGATGCTTGGATGGACATGGGCAAGGAAGGAGGTCATCTGGGACATGAGAGGAGCCCAGGCAACAGACCAGGGAGACTGCTCAAGATTCAAAATTAGCCTCCCACATTGCTGCAAAAAGAGCCCAACCATTGTGGATCTCCTTCCTGGAACACCTTATAACATGCAAGTAGCCAACTGCTGCAAGGGTGGCGTGATCAGCTCAATGGTTCAGGATCCAGTTAACTCGGCCAGTTCCTTCTTTATAGTCGTGGGTTCTGCTGGAACTAGCAATACAACTGTAAGACCACCATTGAATTTCACATTCGGTACTCCTGGTCCTGCCTATACCTGTGGCCGTGCAAAGATCGGGAAGCCTAGTAAATTCTTGACACCGGACGGAAGAAGAGTAACTCGAGCTCTAAGTAAGCAAATTGACAATTTTGAGTATTGTTCAACAAAACAATGTGGTACAATTTCATGTTCTGATTAATTTGTTTGTGCTTGTGAACTCAAAGCAAACTGATCCTTGAGCTGCTTTCATATCTTTGCAGTGACATGGAACGTCACATGTACTTACTCTCAGTTTCTTGCTCAAAAGGCTCCTACATGTTGTGTCTCATTTTCTTCCTTCTATAATGACACAATTGTTCCATGCCCAACATGCACATGTGGCTGTAAGAACAGTGTAACTCA
Source organism: Nymphaea colorata (assembly GCF_008831285.2). Lineage (NCBI taxonomy): Eukaryota > Viridiplantae > Streptophyta > Magnoliopsida > Nymphaeales > Nymphaeaceae > Nymphaea > Nymphaea colorata. The sequence goes on from NC_045144.1 coordinate 6,925,462, forward strand.
ACCAGGGAGCTGTGTGGAGTATGTGATTAGTGATTCTGTGTTTTTCTTTTTGGTTGTGTATTTGCTTCTTTATTGTTAAATCTGATCTAGTTTTTGTATGATTTTTCACACAAGGGGGAATTCACCTTACTTGGCTGCTGCAGTTGCAAGTGGAGGTAGTAATCATGACAAGCCTTTGGTTCAGTGTACAAACCATATGTGTCCTATCCGGGTGCATTGGCATGTTAAGTTGAATTACAAGGAATATTGGCGAGTAAAGATGTCAGTTGTAAATTTCAATTATAGGATGAATTACACACAGTGGAACCTTGTTGTTCAGCACCCAAACTTTGACAAAGTCACAGAGATTTTCAGCTTCAATTACAAGTCACTTTCTCCCTATGGAGTCATAAGTAAGTATATATTTACAATTTTATTCTTGGAAATTATGAATCCTTCACAACATCTCTAGGTTTTGCTTCATGTTGAGACTGAAACTTGGGAAGTGAGGATGCTGTATATGTTTAAGCAAGGTGTCATTTTTGTTTGACCCCAAGTTGCAAAATTTAATATTATACCGTTATTTGTTTTCAATGGAGATCCATGGAATTTGTGTCCTGAAACATACAAGGTGTGGCTGGAGTTTCGTAGTAGAAATCCCAAAATATTCTTCTTCCTTTTTCCCTTCAAAGAATGTGCAGTATTTTTGCATGTTGGGTATGGATCATATACGCATTATCTTCACATGCAAGAAAAATTATATAAATAATGATAATGTGTGGATTAATTTATTTTTTGTTTAGATGGTGAAGCATGGTCAGAATATTAACAATTTTTATCAAAATATTGTGTCAAAAATGAAAAAATAAGGAAAAATAAAAAATGTGAAAAAAATCAGATATTTTGAAAATATTGCCAAATTAAAAGCATACATGTCTTTCATTTTTCAAAAAGTTATCTTTTTAATACAGTTAAATGTTATGGGTTTCATTTGCTTCTCTGTTGAATAATTTGAATTTTGTTAACGTTCTTGTAAGAAAAGTAGTAAAAATTTGAAGTTTCACAAGTTTTTCTTGTTATTTTTCTATAAATTAAAATTTTTTGTATTTCAAAGATTTCCCTTAGGAAATTATTGGTATATGCGTGTTTGTTTTTCAAGTTCTTGGCACCGTTTAGTTGTTGGTGTAATTTTCTTTTCACTGTCAACCATCTGCATCTGCCACTTTAACTCAATGTCTGGTATTATTAACCTTTTGTCGGTCTGTTTTTCAGTTCTTTCCATACTATTGAATTTGCCATGCTTTTGATATGTAGATGATACCGCAATTTTCTGGGGCATCAAATACTACAATGATCTGCTTATGGAGGCAGGGCTGCTTGGGAATGTGCAGTCAGAGATAATCTTCCAGAAGGATCCCACTACTTTTACTTTCAAGCAAGGATGGGCTTTCCCACGGCGCATATACTTTAATGGTGATAATTGTGTCCTTCCACCGCCAGATGCTTACCCATGGCTACCAAATTTCAGTCCTCAAGGGAAAAGTTTATCCACCAAGCGAACAATGATTTGCATGGTTTTGCTTGTATTGTTGATATGTTTCATGTAGTATTGATTTTCCACCAGTCTAGGTCTTCTTCTGGGAGCTTCTTCAGAATTCCTATTTAAATAGCAGATAGTTTATATTGGTCACGGATGCCTGAACTTAGGTAAAGGTGTACCATGCAGATAACGCATTGTCGCAGTCAATTTTGTATACTTGACTTTCCCTGTCCATCATTGTCTCGGATTGTCTGTTGGTCATAGATTCCTCCTGTTCATTTTACACTGGTGGTACTCTCTAGTGTATAGATTTGTTTTATCATAAGGAATTCGATTGTCATTGCTCAGACTTCAGAAGTGTAATCAGGAGTGTTACTGAAGATAAGCTTATGATTTTATGTAATTGTACAGGCTGAATTTTACCTGTTTGTGTTACCAGAAAAAAAAATGCAGAAATGGAATTTAGAAGCATTTGATGTTGTTTATTTATTTTTTCAATCATCAAGTGGCATTTTTAAGTTACCAGAAAATATGAAAAGGTTTAAATGTGAAAAAGCTATGCTTTAAGAAGCATGTTTTGTATAAGTCATCAGAATGCTTTCTCTGGACTCCTGCCTTACAGCATTGAACTTTTACACGGGTTTGAGATATTTCATTCTTAAACCAATAGTGTTGACAGAAAAACTTAGCTAGTGAGAGAACATGTAACGTGATGCATCTGTCATGGCCAGACATCCATCCCAGAAAACCAAGAAGAATGTGGGATCTTTGATAAATCCTAAAATGTTTGTGTCACTGCCCAGAAAGATTCCACCGGTATAGCAGTGTCCACCTCACGAAAGCACCAAATGGACCAGGCAGCAAGAGTTTGAAACCCATGGGGTAGATGTACTGCAGCTAATGAGCAAGGGTTTTGCTAACTACAGGCCAGTCAATTTGCAGTCATCAGCCTTCCCTTTTCCAGTCCTTAAAGCCGAAGCATGAAGTGATTCATTAATCGTATGGGCCTAGAGAATATCAGGTTTTAGTAGTTCTCTTACATGAACATGATATTTCAGGACTTTCCTGTAAGTCTCATGAATTCTAGTTGAAGCACTTTTGGGATGCATTAAATCAGACCAATCAAAGGTTCTATCTTGGAATTTATTTCTTGATAGGTAAAATTAAATTGTTTGCTGCAAAGAGCTGCCACTATAACCACTTTATCTTTTTTGGCTGAACAGGTAGAAGAATCTCATCATAGAAATTCTTGAATTACATTGTAAAATCAAGATGATAGCATGGAATTCGACCCCACTTTCTTTCTAATGGGAAAATTGATGAATTGGAAGAAAAATATTCTAAAACATGGCCAAAATCTTTCTTCTACATTCATCAAAACTAAGGCTCACGATGATAGCACGGAATTCGATCCCACTTTCTTTCTAATGGGAAAATTGATGAATTGGAAGAAAATTATTCTAAAAAGTGGCCAAAATCTTTCTTTCTACATTCATCAAAACTAAGGCTCACGATCATGATTCTTATACACTTATCCCTCTGATGTTTCTGTTACACAAAATTTAATAAACAAATCAAGACTGTAATCGGTGCCAAAAAGGTGAGCACCTTTCGTGTGACTTTTACAGGGGCAATATTGGGCAGGTAAGGATAAGCATCTAGTGGTGGCAGCATGCACTCGTCACCATTAAAGTAGACCTTCCTCGGAAATGCCCATCCCTGTTTAAAGGTGAATGTCTGAGCATCTTTCTCTAATAGTAGTTCAGACTGTATGTTCCCTTGTGGTCCAGCTTCCATAAGCAAGTCATTGTAGTATTTGATCCCGTAGAACATTGCAGTATCATCTGCATGTGCAATTTCAACATGGTCATGTGCTCTTCTTTTAAATTTTGTGTCTGTGCTTTCTCATGATAGCATGTGTGTGTGCCCATGTTCTTTCTAGTGCTATTATTGGCCAGGCAGATGAACTTACTTATTGATCCATAGGGCAGTAGAGGTTTGTAACTGAAACTAAACACCTGCGTGACATTGTTTAGGTTGGGATGCTGAACCACAAGGGTCCAATCTGTGTAGTTCATCCTATAATTGAAGTTAGTAATTGCAATCTTCACACGCCAGTACTTTTGGTAGTTGAGTTTTACGTGCCAGTGAACTCGAACTGGGCACATGTGCCGCGTACATTGCAACAGTGGTGTATTATCCTTCCTTGGAGTATTGATCCCAGGCTTGGTGAGAAGAGGTGAATCACCACTGCAAAAGCATTTGAGATTGCTTTTATCAGTTTCTTCATATAAACAATTCTCAGTATGCAAAAGTGAGTGCATGAATTCTCATTGCAGTGCATCTTGTACTACGTGCAGCAAACATGTGCTTGCAGATGCAGATGCTTTTTATGGTCTCTAATGTCAAACTCTTAAGAATGAAGAGGAGATCTTTGATCAACTTACTTAACACAGGTGCTGTTATTCTTGCAGCCACATGCGCAGTTAGGACAAGGAGTAATTGTGTCATTGTAAAAGGTGGAGAATGAGACACAGCAAGTTGGATACCTTTGTGCTAGCATCTGTGAGTATGTGCAAGTTATATTCCATGTCACTGCAGTAAAACAGTTCAAACCATTAGTTCAGGGAGCGGAGATTGTGTGATACCAGACAACTTTAAAATTGAACTCATGATCAGGATGACTATGGGCAGGCATCAGTTCAAGTTCACTGACTATCTCTTAGCTATTTAGTTCATTTAATCTTAAGGTTACTGAACATGCTTTTAACACCCAAAAGCTACTGCTAACTCTACACGAAACTTACTCAAGGCTTGTGTTTTGCGGCGACCATCAGGTGACAAGAATATGGAAGGCTTCACGTTCTTTGCAGGTCCACATGAGTAACCTGGTCCAGGAGCTGACAGTGTGAAGTTCTTCGGAAGCCGCACGGTCTTGTTTGATGTTCCAGCTTGTCCAACACTCACTTGAAATGCAGAAACAGCATTTGGAGGGTCTTGGCCCCAAGACGCCAGGACCCCGCCTTTGCAGCAGTTTGCAATCTGCTGGTTGTATGGAACACCAGGAAGAAAGTCGACCACAGTTGGATCCTTTCTGCAGCAATGTGGAATGTTCCCTTTGAAACGAGAGCAGTCACCCTGATCTGTTGTCTGGGCACCCACCATTGACCATATCACTTCCTTCTTTGGCCACACCCAACCAAGGGTCCATCCTGGGCTCATGATATGCCTGTACATTTGAAAATTTTGCATCTTCACTACTGCCTGGAAAACAGCAAAATTATAAACCAACGTTTCAAGCATTTATCAAGTTTAAACTTTAAACTATTAATTCAATGAATGTATTTGTGCTTTTGTATGCTTTAGCATGCTCGTTTCTGGTTGAGTTCAAATTTTGTATTGGTTTTACAAGTAGGTGAGGTTTGATGTTCAAATGAACAATAAGGTTTTTGCTCACGCGCATGCTTGTGTGTGTGTGTGTGTTGCAGTGCACGTGAAATACCTTCTTTTTCAATTAGAAACCACAAGCAGATTGCATTTATTAAGTAAAAGCTTGATATATGTATTCAAACATATTCTCTTGAATGAAAAAGCATTTTTTCGGATGCAAAAGGTGATCTGCTTTAATGAAAATGCTGTACCACGAGCTACTGATTGTTTATATTAAATCATATATATATATATATATATATATATATATATATATATATACACACACACACACACACACACAAACTTCAGAATCAATACAAGATTCATGATTTTTTTTTAAAGCATAAATCATTTGAAAATGAACGTTTAACATCCCTTGGATTAAAAATCTTAGGAATCAATACGAAAGACATGTTTCTTTGATGTATAAAACTGGTCGTGTAAGAGTTTTAAAGTGGGTGGTTAACGTTTTTTAGCTTATAAAATGTTGGATCTAGATGAGAAAAATATGACTTCAGATTGATGCTCATGGTTTTGGACATATACGAGGATTATATCCGTGAAAGTACTTTTCCGAAAAATCGCTCAAATATATTTAGCCACATTTGCTATTGTAAAAATATTATAAGAGTTTTCTTATTTTTAATCTAAATCATATATGCATATATATTTCATTTTATTTCAAAAAATAATTGTTTCTGTGCAACAGCGAGGAGAATTTTGATCATTTTATGGGGGGGCATTTTTTCATATGCTGCTTTTGTCCTTATTGGGGGAAATGAGTTTTCCATTCTGCCATGAAGGGCAGTTTGGTCATTTCTGCTTATGAACTGCAGGGAATATTTTGCAATGTTGTGAGTAACGCAGGGATCATTATGTAGAAAAAAAAAAAACCCACACCAAAAAAAAGAAAACATTTTCATAATAACATTTTTAAATAATTCTTTTCAACGTTATTATATTACCTCAAAATTGTGAATCTGCTAATTGTAATTAGCCAAAGCCTCAGATTAAGGTTCCATGGGAATAATGAAATGAAGATTAAAAGATGATTATGTTACATACCACATAACCATCAGGAGTCCATGACATCACATCCCATGTAATGGTTATGTTCCCATTTGGGTCCAGTGGATCATAAGCATCTGCAACCCATTAAGTGATGATTTAGAGAACAAATATACAATCATATTTACATAAAATTTCTGAACTAAGTTAATCAACCAATGTGACATTTACCTGTTCTAATAGCAAATACCAGAATTGACAACCAAAAAGTAATGGCAATGGTGAAGCAGCAACTGTGATGGAGCCCAAGAACACCATCTTCAACATCAAAGAGCTTCCTTTCCTCTGCTACCATCTTGCAGAAACCTGAGTTCCTGGCTTCCCCAAGAAGTGTGAAGATCAAAGAAGCAAATTGGTGTTCCAAAATTGAGGTGTGGAACTTGGGATATTAAACGAGAGGAATGGAATTATGAATGCTCTTCATACCCTCAAAGACATGACAGTTCACCTGTTGTTTGGTACTTCAAAGAAGCTTCAAGTAAGGAACTCCTTTTTTCTTTTTCAAAAAGAAATTTATCTTCAAGGGATTTTTTTTTTTCAAAATGCTCCCCAAGTTTTAGTGAAAATAAATAAACGTGCCCAAAAGCAACTCATGCTTTTGCATCATTCATGGAAAACACCTTTCAGTCATTTTTTAGCTAGTGATGTTCTAACCTTCTTCCATTGGATTGAATGTGGGTTCTCATATTTCTTTTTCTCCCTTCATTCCTTCTATTTTTTTTTTTTTAAGTTCATTCAAGCAGTTCTTTTTTCTAGCATCTTCTTTGCATATCAAACATTGTAACCAGAATTTTGTTCCTGTCTTAGTCATTGTATTGAACAAAAAGAATCTCAGATCTCCCACACAAATAACCAACTCGGTGGTGGACGAGCTTTAAACTTTATTTTTTCTGTTAACCACGAAAAAACTGGGTTCATTTTCCAACAATATTCGGACTTCAGGTGGGTTTTTGATTATAGGAAAACTTGGTTGATTGTTCTTTTGCGATAGATTGAAGCAACCGTGTTTGTTGGGAAAAGGATGTGGGGGGAATTGAGATGTCATTTCCGTTGTGTAGTTGTCTACCTTCCTTTTGAATACCGAAACTATATTCAGATTTGAGTCTTTCCTGTCTCTAGCAGTTGTTAGGGTTTTTGGTGGCTGGTATGTAAGGGTGGGCACCTGGCCGTGTAGTGGTGAAGCCAAAAAAAATTTAAGGAGGGGGTTGAATTAAATTTTTAAATTTTGACTAGGGCCCAAATATCATTTTTCGAATTTTTTATATAAAATAAGCGAAATTTTCTCAAATTTACATGTTAATTTTTTTTAAAAAAATTGAAATGGGGCCAGGGTCCATGCGGATCTTACCTTGGCTTTGCCCCTAGGGCATTGTACCTAAGCATGGGCAGCGGGTCGGCCTGATCTAATAACGAGTGGAGCTCGAGCCGGTCCGACATCCAAAAACCGGGCCCGGGCAACCCGAGCCTGAGCTCGGCCCAATTAAATTTAAAACTATATTTTTAGTATAAAATAATATATGAATATAATTAATTATAATAAAATATAATAAATATATATACATAAATTAATAAAAAATAAAAAATAAATTATCAGAGCCAGAATCAAGCTTATCAAGCCCACCCGGACCAGCCCGATAACGAGTCGGGCCAATCTGAGTCCTTTTTCCCCAAGCCCGAGCCCTAGTCAAGCCAAGTACCGAGTACTTGACAGTGGCCGGACTCGGTGCACAGCCTTATGCATACTCGATCCATGATGGGCACTGGTTATTTTGACCCTGAGCTGTGTCTCTGGTCAGAGTGGAGCATTAGATGCCTGACTTGGTCCGACCCAATATATAAATTTAGACTCATCTATTGTATTATTTTGTTTTGTTTTCTTTCTCAAACAAGTAAAAAAAATCAACTTTTTGAGACCCCGTTTGAGGATGGAAAACCTGAAGATTTTAATAAACTTGCAATTGGTTTAACTTTTAGTTCTCCATCTTTGAAATTTTATTAATACTATAGATACGTACTGAAGAGCATAATTATGAAATAATTTTAATTTTAATTCTTGAACCTGTTAGACATAAGGCTGGCCCAGCCCAGCCCGGCCCGGCCCGGCCTGACCCAATAAAATTATAAAAATCGAAGCCCGGTATTGGAAACGGGCCAGCCCGAAGCCCGAGATGCAATATAGTTTCATTTTGTGTATTTTTTATTGACTGTATGTGTGTGCATTAGAGCATTTTAATTGGTTCTACGTATCATTTTTAATTGAATCATCAAATAATTAATTTTGTTGAGAGTCAATATCTTTATTTTTTTTTAAAAAAAAGCTATAAGATTGAGTTTGATAAAAGGGTGTGTTTTAAGAGGATCTTATAACATAAATTCATGCTAAAGGATTGGAAATAGTCTGATCTTAAATCTATGGATGTAAGATCACAGGATTTCAAAACCATCACAGATTTCAAATCGGCGATGAAACAAACACTGTTTAAATGATAACCATACACAGTGTTTGCTCAAGCATGCCTATATATATAAACATTTAGTTTTTTTTTTCCTTTGCAGGACAGGCCTTCGATAGGTCCTGGTAGGTGTCATTGACACTAGTGGGAGAGAACAAGAGCGAGTTTTCTATGCTTCTTCATCTATGTAACGAGCGTATGGTGTTGTGGATTATATTATTAGTATGTATGTTTACTTTCATGCCCAAACATTGAATATATATTTGCACGAGATAATAAATAGATATAAAATATTAAATAAATAAATGTAAGATAATGTCTATGAGATAGCAAAAGATTTATGAAATAATGAACAAATGTACGAGATAACATAAATATAAGTATGAGATAATGATTATGAGATAACAAAAGATTCATGAAATAATGAGATAACCGATGGATGTATGCTAAACATAAGTATGAGAGAATTTTTATTAGATAATGAGAAAATAGGCTTTTGGGATGTATGAGATAACATTAAACATAAGTATGAGATAATGACAACGCTTTAAGTAGAACAAAAAAACTAAAACGGTTTTAAACTTTTTAGAGGGGTATAGATTATAACAATATGTATATACGGACTGACAAATTTTAACTTTCTCGAATCCCTAAATTTTCTTTCTGTAGTTTTTTTTTTTGTTTTTATAAAAAGTTACTTTTTATACTAAAATTGATATGGAGCCAGCTGCCCAATGTTACCAATGGTTAAATATTCAAAATCCATTATTTAAAGTCTTTAGGCAACACAGTTAAATATTTAAAAATTGTCATTAAAAGTCTTTAGCCACAGAATATGAGTGTATTTTACGATGTAACAACAATTTGTGATGTGTTTGGTGATGGTTTCATTATTTTTTCAGCAACAAATTTCAAATATTTAACCATTTGACAACATTTGGTAGCAGGGTGTGCATATATATATATATATATATATGCAAAATCAAGTATATTTTATGGGAACTACGGTACTTCCACAAAAAAGACAAGATCGCTCCACCGTCGACGTCAAGGTTGCGTTCAGCCCCTATCAGTTTGTAACTTCGCCCTCACGTTACACAAGCCGCATCCATCATTCGCCATTTTAGAAAATCGGTAACGCATTTTAAACATTGTCCAACGCAAATAATCTGCCCGATTTAATGCATGGTCGGCCTGATTTTTCTTTTATAAGGATACTTTATGTGCATCCTAAATTAAATGCCTGAACAACTTGTAGGATGATCATGTAGCGAAATCGATCGGCCGGGTCCACCTTTTACATCGTGATTATATATATATATATATTGTGATGTTGATTGATAGGAAGACTAATTAAACCAAATAAGTGAATGACTCTCTCTCTCTGCTCTGCTAGAGCCCAACAAGGGCAATGCTGGACCCAAAGTTGCACCTTCTTTGAAAATATCACATAGAGAAATGAAACTGTCTCTATCAGGGGCCAATTTTTTTTTCTTTTACAATAGTTTTTTCATCTTTTGGACCGTGGGCTAGACCGCAAGCCCTAAGCACTCAGCAAACCTTACCTTTGGGACGAAACCTTACAAAGGGATTTCTGAGCATGTTGTACCAATATACTTTGCCCTGGCACCACTGCACTGCATGCCCTAACAAAATTGCTTTTTGCTTTTAATTGGATCTCAATAATATAAAAGTCGCTGGATAAGCATCCCATACTACTCGATTCAAGCATAGCTTTAATTTGGTAACTGCATGGGTATCATGGGGCTAAATAATTATGAACTTAGACTTTCTAAAAATGATAAACTCCATTTTCGCAAACTACTGGTATGAAATTCTGCAATTTGTCATGAAATTGATTGGCAGGTTGTGATTCACCTATTTTTCTCTATGCAATCACATCCATACACACACATATATATGTATATACACACATCTACTTATGTATGTTTATAAAAGGAAAACTTTTAAGGGTGCATTTGATAGCCTTGGATATGAAAACGGAAGACTTAAAATCATAATCTCTCTCATTGAACCTTAAATCCAATATTTTCTCAATGTAAAAAAAGTAAAATAAGCATGAAATGGGATCTGACATAAGATCTTTAGTTTGATGAACCATAAATTTTTCAGCAAAATCATGTCATGTCATATCCACATGAGATCCCTAGATTTCAGATGTGAATTAGCTAAACGCTCCTTAAAAGTTCAATGAAAGGGCTTCGGACCTCAAATTGTTGATTTTGAGGTCATTGACGATCTCGAGTCATACTGAATCTCAGATCTGAGATGAACAAAAATTAGCTGAACAATGAGTCGAACTACTCTTATACTGAATCTCTTTTATATATATATATATATATAGATATACTGAGCTTGGACCTAAATTAGAGCTTGGGCTAACCCGGTCCCGACTTCGAATCGGGCCTAGCTGGGCTGACCCAACCTGCCCATCCTGATGCCCACCCTACATGTAAAAGAGTCTGTTTCGCTAAAAAAGAAGGGAGCGTTTGCCGCCGGAATACTCGAAGTTCAGGAACTCTTTTCCCTGTTCTTTGCGATCCACCAACAGTTTGGCCTAAAAAATGTTTCTGGACCGAATCTTATTACAGAAACATTATTCCATGCCACTAAACATGCTTTAAAAAAAAATTACAAGTAGCCGCCTAATGTCTAAATCAATAACAAATCACTGCATAGCTTACAAGGACCAGCAAAAAAAACACCAGAGGAGAAACTGTACTTCCTTTTATAGATGCCTCTTTGAGAATTTCTATTAAAAGTTGAGTGTCTATTTGTTTTGATAATTTGCTATTATTGCGTAAAAGTGATGATTTCTCTTCGTAAAATAGTTTTTTAGAAAGATCCCGTTTACACAATTCAACTCCAGAGCGCTCCACTTGCAGGCAATATTTTTATTGCTGAAGGAGAACACTCGAAGTCATAGACTTCATCGAACGCTGCATCATCTGGGAAACTGATCAAACATATGATTTTCATTACCACGTTATACATGATGTGCCTACCTCATATATATATATATATATATATATATATATATATATATATATATAGCGAGAGAGAGAGAGAGAGAGAGAGAGAGAGAGGACTTGAAAACCATGGGAGGAGCTCGTAGTTTTTCTTGAGTTGACTGTTTAGCCCACGGAATTGCTGGCCGTGAAGAAAGAGCGTATGTTCAGCATGAATGGTGGGGATATAGAAGAAGAATGCGTTTCTTATAAATATGTAGACATGCATGCCTCAATCAACGAGTTATACTATCAAAGGAATAGAGGAGCAGCAGTTTCATATCCACAATGCGTTGGCTCAAACCAGAGGCATGCAGTCTTTCTCTCTCTCTCATGGCATGCACCATACACACACACACATATGAAAGTGAGTTGCTTACACCACGTTGGCACCCACAACAGATATATGCGGAAGGAAAGTTGGGATATTTTGATTTTTTTTTTAAACTGGACTTTTAATTTTTTACTGTATTTTTTTTGTCGTTGTAGGGAGTGTTTTCCTTTATAATATCTAAGACATTCTAGTCATTATATCGTTCAATTACACAGAGTTGTACATTATAACTAGCTTCACACACATGAAACATGTTATGTGTATAAAAAATTGTGCATCAGGATGTGTAATGATCAAATTATCCTGTTTAAAGTTAAAAAAAAAAAAGTTTTTTAGAGGACAAAAATAGGTTATTAAAAAAAGTTTAAAGTTTAAATGTATATTTCTTTATAAAATTTTTTGAAAATACCCCAACCTACTTTCTTTTTCCTTCCACATATTTGTGCATGCACGGGGGGTGTGCACACAACTCAATCTCTCACACACACATCTCTTTCTTTATGAGTGAAAGCATGCATGCCTGCACCTCCTCAGCACTGTCCCCCAGCGTTCATATGAAGAAGATGAGGGTTTAATTTTCTCTGCTGGCTTGTGTGGATGCAGGTGTACCCACTGCTAGGTGCCATGACCTTCGTCACCAGCATGTGTTTGTTTCAACTCACTCGTAACGTCTTCATGAACCCTGATGTCAGGTTCTCTTTCTCTCTCTCTCTCTCTCTCTTCACTTCTGTTCGGGTCTGTGATTAATGAAAAACTGGTCAATCCTCATTCATATGATATCATTCAATGAAAAATTGAGGATGGCAAACTATAAAAAAGAAGAAAAATACGAGAATTTCAAAGGGATTCGCAGGTGGGTAGTATAGATAAAAGATCTTCTTCCTTTCTCTCGCATAAAAAGCAGCTTTTCCTACGCTGTGACTGATGACCATGACCATACTTTTCGCAGAATCAACAAGGATCACAGGAAGACGTCAGTTCTTGAGAACTATGAAGAAGGAGAGAAATATGCCGAGCACAGACTCCGTCAATTCCTTCGGACACGGCCGCCGGAGATCATGCCTACCATCAATCGTTTCTTCAGTGGAACCGCCAAAGAGAATTAATCCGACATATGTGAGACGTATATAGTATGGGTTACACTAGCCGCCTGCGTGTTTTATATCTTTCATGTACGTGTTGACTTGAATGATCGTCGGATTCAAATAAGCTTTGCGAAGTTTAGAGCCATCAGTCTTGAGTGCCTGCGAGGAAACTGCAGTAAAATTATTGCTTAGAAAAAGATTGAGTTTCACATTTGAGTAGACCTATGTATATCATTCAAGTTGTTGCATATGTCACCGTTTGCAATGTTATCGACCTCTCAGCCGTAGATCACTTAAGCTATGCCCTTCAAGATCAACTGTTTCATATAATTAAAAAGATTCTTTTCTCAACCTGTAGAACAGAAAATTTTTGAAATCAAAACTTCTTTGTTAAGAACAAATCAAGAAAGGAATTATTAATCAGGAGTGCGGGTCTAATTTAATTTGAATTAAGATGGAAACGTTTAGTTTTCTCCCTTAGGTCAACGGTTAACTAGATGGTTCCAGAATTATGTATTACAAGTTTATAAATCGTGAAATATCACAAACTTTACTAAATATTCACAAATATTGATATTACATATTCAGTTTTAGTTGATGAAAACAATCAAAATATGAAGTCCACCGCCACCCGTATGCTTGTATAAATAAATACTCAGGGGAGACACATAGTGATTGGTGTGTGCAAACATATATATATATATATATATATATATATATATATATATATATATATATATATATAAGCGCCCCACCAAATATGAGTATTTTTAAATGAATGTCTCTTTGACCTGCCACTAATACCTAGGTGACGCTAAATATATATGAAAAAGTACCGTCGGACATGCATTTGATTATTTAAACGCAAGCCTCTTGAATTGCGTCTATATGCGCCAATTTTAATTTTATGCACGATTCAAATTAAGGTCAAAACACATCTGCCATCGATAATTAAAAGGGCACAAAAAAATTTTCATTGGAAGACCTTTTTTCTTACAATTTGGAAAGAAAAAGGAAATTTTTCTAACAATGAGGGAAAAAAGGAGGGGGTAGGGATGAACACGAGCTGAGTCAAGCCCGAGTTTAGTTAGTTCGAGCTTGGCTCGACTAATGAATCCTCGAGCTCGAGAATAGCTCAATGGAACCATCTCGAGCTCGACTCGGCAGTTACGTGTTGAGCACGAGCTCGACTCGATTAAGGCTTGACAAACTCGTTTGAATAAAATTGATATTCATGATTACGTGTTGAGCTCGAGATCGACTCGATTAAGACTCAACAAACTCGTTTGAAATAGAATTGACATTCATCGTTACGTGTTGAGCTCGAGATCAACTCGATTAAGGCTTGACAAACTCGTTTGAATAGAATTAATATTCACCGTTACGTATTGAGCTTGAGCTCGACTCGATTAAGGTTCGACAAACTCGTAAACACGTTTGAATATATCAGCTTGATTAAGGTTTGACAAACTCGATTAAGGCTCGAGATCGACTCGGCAGTTACGTGTTGAACTCGAACTCAAGTCGATTATTTGAACGAGTCGACTCTGAACTCAAGCTCGACTCGTTAAGCAAATGACTTGGCTCGAACTCGTTCACGAGTAGAGCTTTAACGAGTTGACTCGTTGTTCACTCCTAGCAAAGGGGTCGTAAAGAACAATCACTTTATGAAAAAGCTCCTCATTCCAAGTTGTGCCATGCATGCACTTGCGGTTTGTCAACTCAATAACTTCAACCATTAAAGATCTATTTCCAACACAAATGGATCCAATTTCTTGCATAACGGATCCCAATACATGTGAAAAAAATGAATCATCACATATGCCTTTCATGAACATGAATCTACATATTCAAAACAAAATAGCCAATCCAAAACATGGTATTAAATATTCTTTTTTTTTTCACATCCATTGCATATGCATAAATATTTAAATCTAAATGGAGATCCAATAGATTACAAGCAAAATATAGATATAATGGATCAGATCCTTGATATCACGTCCAGTACAATCAGATGAGGATTAAACATGTATGCTATGAGATTTGAAATACGATTCAAAGAATGGCCCAATAAAAACTTAATTATGGATATAAAAACAACATTGTTCTAAGATCTGGATCATGACCGATCTGAATACAAGCAGAATCTCGATACCAAAACATATCCCACCAAAAAAACAAACAAACAAACAAATGGGTTATAACTATATCTCTAGATTATTTTGGTTCAAGTAAGAATAGTTATGTATATCTAAATCCAAGAAGAAAAGGTTCCAGAAGCATGATTGATGGACTAGAACACGATCTAAATTTATATCCATATCATCAACTAATCGTGGATTTGAATCTTGATCTCAAGTTTAATTTTGATATCAAACCAGGGAATTTAACAAGCAAAATAAAGAACCAAATAAACTACGATAAAAAGCATCACCCGGTTGCCCTCCAAGCACCAGGCGACAACGCTAGGGCTGCAGAATGAGTTGAGCCAAACTCGAGCTCAACTTAAACTTTGCTCGACAAAGCTCGAGTTTAAATTTATAATCAAAACATTAAACAAGTAGAGTTAGCATTGTAAGAACTCAGACTTGTTTAAACTCCGTTCGATTTGATTATGTAAAACTGTTCGTCATGGTTAAATTAGTTAAACGAGTGAACATGTTAATCGAGTTGGAGAAATGAAACATGTTAACATAAATAGGCTAAACGAGTCAAGCTGTGTCTGGCACTGTATAGTCGAGTCGAACTCGAACTTATTCTATGAACGCCACACAGAGTGGAAGGCGGGAACTCGAACTTATAAGAGGAGGAGGGTTTGATCTTAAATTCATTGTTCTTACATTTTACGGATCCCAAATTCAAGGATATCAAACACCCCTTAAGAGACTTAAGAGACATTGGTAGGTAATCTTTTAGCATTTTAAGTGCAATTTCTTTTTGGCTTTCAGAATGATGCTGGTTGGTATTTCTTTTTTTTTTTTTTTTGTTCCATTATCTAGATTTGGTGTGAAAGCTCATTTATGGGATAAAAAATTCATATCTTTTAAAGTTCTTCATACTTTTATGCGGCCAAAAGTGTTGGCATCCAGCAAATTGCTTTGCTAAGATCCATGGATGGAACCATTGTCACTATAAACACATTTTATTAAAAAAAAAAAACACACATATAAAATGTGAAAAACAAGTCAGCTGCATAAAACGTGAAAAAATGTGTTTTTTTTAAACACCAAAAAATTAATATAATACGCGTGTTTTTCACATTTTTTTGTATTTTTATTAATTTTTGTTTTTTATAAATTTTAAGATTTATTAAATGTTTAAAATTTTTTAAAAAATTCACTGAGATTTTTTCAAGATATACAACTTTGCTGTATTATACCCAAAAAATTCATCACTGTATAATATCTATACACGTTTTTTGTGACAATGAAAGAACAAACCCAAATCATCCATCCATTCAGTAGTCTTGAAAGTGGGAATACAGTGGAAAGTTACACTTAGTTTCAATTAGGCATTTGACCTTTTAGTTAATGTTCTTGGTTTGTAGCTTGCTTTAACAATTAACGTGTTGTCTTTCATGCATTAATCTTCTTTATTTGTTGAAGTCTGATTTGGAGCATGTACATTATTCCAAATAATTTTTATGCAGTCCTTTTTTGTTACATAACATGCCATTTTTCGTCGAGGAAGGTTTCAGATACTTTTCTGGCGATCTGCAACGTAATTATCTAACCGGAATTTGCATGAAAACGTATTAGTGAGGTAATCTCTTGGAGACAAGGTCACTTCATTCAGTAAGCCAGGGTCACTTCATTCAGTAATTTCTCTTGAGTTTGAAGTCATGAGAAAGTTCTTTCTATTTCTTTCTTGGAACTTTTGGTTTTTGTTTTGCTTAATACATCACATTGCTTAGTGATCGATGTTAACGTAAGCGTTGTTTTTTTTATTTCTATTACGGCATATGTTGCGTAAGCAATCTCTTTGACCTAATACGGTGGGAATTTCTTTATTTGATGAAGTTGATGAAATACTTTCATAGCTTTAGCGACCAAGTAACATTATTGAATACCTCTTATTGCTTTTCTGGATATTGCAAGTCGGTTTTTTCTTTTGGAATATCTGGATCAGACCCCAAAACCATGGTTTTCCTTCCCAAACTTCCATATTAATAATGCTATTATGGAGCCAAAAATGGATTTTGTCAAACCTCACTTTTTGGCAATCCATTTCATTAAAATTTAAAATTGATTGATTAAAACCATCGTCACAAATAATGTTTCGGAGTTTTAAACGACGAATTTTTTCTCAAATATAATGCGGCAAGCTTAAAAAAATGAAAAAAATACAGTAAATTTTTAAAAATTTTAAATAACTAAAAGTGGAGGAAAATAAAAGAAATGAGAAACTACTAACACAAACATCAAAAGATCAATAGATTTGTAATAAATAAAAAATAGAAAATGAAAAACAAAATGTTTGGCATTAAAAAAATAAAAAATGTGAAAAAAATGCCAAAACACTTGCTTTTAATGCATTGTTTTTAAAAAAAATATGTTTTTTTTAGTTTTTAAATGACTATTTAATTTATCACGTTTTTTTCATGTTTTTTTACGAAAAAAACATGGTTTTTGTGACGATGAATTTAAAACCAAATTTTATAAAACTAATTTTGATAAAAACCTGTTTCTTGAATGTGTCATCAAACGGTACCTTCATCCTTGATGCTTGTGACAAATAGATGAAAAGTAAACCACCGCCCCTCCTTTTCGATGCTCCCATCTCTTTTTTTTTTTAATTGTTTCAAAATCTTGACCGTCCGATCAAAGTCAAAAGAATCGTACACCATACGTCAGATAGCTAGCGTAAGGGTTCAAGTTCTCATAAATATCTTTAGAGTTCTCTATCGAGGTCTGGATAAAGAAATTTATTGGCTTCCCATAGCACACACACCGGCCAAGTATATGGTTGTGTGTTTATATATATATATATATAATATAAAAGTGCGTGTCCCCGCACGCTTTGAAAAAGGAAAAGAGGAACACCTTGTCTACTAACTAATAGTGGATTTGTGCATGCTGCATCTCATGGTTCAAACAGTTGGGAAAATTTGGTCCTGCCATTGAAGTGGAATCAATGCAGGAGCAATCAATCATGTACACGCATTTTCGGGTTTAAAATACCTGCAAACACGATTCTTAGGTGTTTAAATATTGGAAAAACACTCGTCCAAGTCAAATAATTGCATAAGCGTAGACCCACCTTTTCGGTGGTCTGAAGGACGCAGTTCTCCTCATGTCATGAAGTCCATGCACAGTGGAACGTGTTGACAGAAACTGCAGGATCATATTAAACAACTCAAAACATTAGCCTCTGTATATAATGCAGTTCCATTTGTTCCTTACAGGGCTTTTGATTCTTGTTCTTAAAAGTAACCTCTGCATGTAATATAGTATCATTTGTTCCTTGTAGATTGTCTGATTCCTGTTCTTAAAAGTGCTACGAACATGGATGTTCAGTATGATAGGCTTGCCAACAGTAGTAACACATGTTTACAATCCAATGAATCTGCTCTAAAACCTAAAATAGAGCAAATTCATGATTCATGAGTGTAATTGCAGCTCTTCTGCAAAGTTTATGGTGTAACAAATTATAAGATAGAAGGTTAAGCCAACTTAATGTTCAAGCTTTCTGCAATTTGTGTTCACTAGCAGTGAAAGTTCATGTTGTTATAAATCATTAGATCGCAGGAATCAAGTTTCAAGGTTTCAGGCGTTCTGCAGTTTGTGGAATTTCCTGTTCATAAGTAAAAGATTTCAATTTTGGTATGCCAAGATGTAAAAGGCCCATGAGACTTTATAGATTACTGGGCTCTGCACCAATGAAAATGGAGTTCTTTACTCTGTCTTAACGATTATAATACAACAATGAGGCTGCCACAGGGGATGGAGAGCTACAACAGGACCATGGAGATCAGTGTATTAACCCCTTGATATTGTGGTAGAGTAATATCAAGGGGTTAAAGGAAGGGGAAAAGGGGGGTAGACAACAGAAATCAGGGACAATATTTTCAGTAATCTGAAACTCTAATTCTCAGCCCATTGGGTGCATCAACTCTGGGCAACTTCAAAATCTTGCCTCCTCCAACTTCCTCCCACCTAATGCAAAAATGAAAGAACTGATGATTAACAACCAAACACGAGATAACTTATCAAATTGGCAGTGATTTTGATGTGTAAACTCGATTGCCATTAAATGTGATGCAGAAAACTTGCTGACTAAATCATAAAGGACCATATTCTGGGGTCTTTAGCAGATTATTACAGTCTTCACAGCAACCAAAGCTAATACTAGAAAAAGCTTATCGATTAAGGGAATGAGTTATTGAGAGTTCACCTGTACTTGGAAACAAAAATAGTGACGATAATTACTGTTCCCAACTCCTTCCCTGGGCACAGCCTGTTGCCACCTCCAAACATCATGAAGTACATATTGACTTCCAAGTTCTTTTCCTGCATTTGCAGAGAAGTACATATCCAGACAATGATGTATATACAAATATGTATGTGTATACACACACACGCACATGCTCTCTTACATACCAACCATAGTAAAGGAAAAAGAAACGGGTGAAAAACATCAATTTTCAGAATAGGAAGACGAAGGAAAAGTAAAATTTGGACCCAGCAATGGCTCAATTATGGTGAAAGTTGATAATGAAAGCAATTCTTTGTGGTTAATTTAACCAGCGTTTAAAAACTCACAGAGTCATTGACTCGGTACAATCCAACAAAAGGACTCGGTTTTTGTTGAAACTTGACATGACTTGGCCGAAAATCATTTGACTCGGTGTAGTCCAGTGATAAATTTTGTATTTTGTAATTAACAAGTTCATTTGTTTATTAATTACTTAATTACTTAACTTTTGGCAGGAATCTTCTAACTTATTCAAATATAAGAATTTAGAATCATTGTTCATTTATTAAACTTACATTTACATATTACAAATGAAAAGGTAAAATTTTATTGACTTGCTTTTAGTTGGTATATTGATTCGTGCCATACAGTTTTTTTTTTCTTTTTGAAAAATGCAATTGTAGATCTTGTTATCAATTTCTTGCTATCAAAAGGAATAATAAAACTTAGTTATTACTTGATGGTATGAACTATACATGTGTTTAAGTTATTTTTACAACTTTTTTATATTTAAACGACAAGTTATATAATGTCTTTCTTGTTAAATAACATGTAGTTAACAAAACCCAGCCCGCGTCATCAAGTTGGCCCGCCAAGTGATGAGTCAAGATCAAATGAGTCGAGTCCCGAAACACCAAGTTTTAAAGCATTGAATTTAACATTCGTAATTTCCTCAGATCTCCTTTGATTAGCTAGCATCATTCCGGCCATCAAACGCTCGTAGATTTCCTTTCCGACATGGTAACGCTACCAGTATCCGGAGTAAGGCAGTGTAGTAAATTACTTGCCGCTTGATTACAGTAAAATTGACAAAAGCGTTCACCTGCTCCGAGAGCACATCAAACTCCACTCTGGGGCTTCTCCAAGTTCCCAAGAGAGTCTTGCTTTCTCTTGCCTTCCATAAAATTTCAAACGAAGTGTACAACAGAGCAAGCATGCGCCCACGGATTTCATAACCAGACATGGCTGCAACAGTGTCAAGAAAATCAGGAGGCTTCTTAAACGACGTGCAGCACAGACGGGCGCCGCGCCCTTCATCTTCACCATCTGATCTGATCTTCAAGCGGTGGATGGCAGGTCCATCTCAAGCGACGCCGCTCTCTCCCTCTAATACATCACAGATCATGCATATCCCCTCTCTTTCAGTCAATGAAAAAGATTAGATGGGGCCTCCTAGATCTCCAGAAGTAAACCCTGCTGCTACTAGGGACTGAGACGCCATGCCCATCGATGACGTACACAGCCGACCGCATGAACCTTATTGCCTTTATTTTTTTCCGACCATGCGTTGGCAGTCATCGGGTCGGTCACACTTGCACAATGAAAAAAAAAAAGCGAAGAACTACCGCTGATCGGACGATAAGCTCAGTTATCTGTTAATGCTGGTAAAGGGAGTGCATCAAATTCTCAGCCGCCCTTATTAATTTTCTGTCTCTCCAGTAAGGTAGATCTCTTGTCTAACTCTCATATCACTCCTATAAATAGATCATCGAGGGGATGCCATTCTGCACTCATCCAGTCATCCTCCACTAGTTGGTATTATTCACAATGAAGCAAGTTTCTCTTCGCGTCCTCTTTCTTGCCCTTTTCTTACTGCTCTCTGTGGCTTTTGCACGTGATGTGGTTGAAAATGGAAGTATGTTTCAGTTTCTAGCTAGTCTTCTTCTTCCTTTACTTTCTTCCAAAACCAAGACTGGGTGACACTGTACTCTTGCTGTCAAACAGGCAACTTCACGACTGAGTTGCATAGCAAGACGCAGCCAACGATCCAGGACAGTTTTGTGGTAGTTAATCTTGTAATAGTGGTGTTTGACATGCATTTGGGTAGTCACATGCTGCTGTGTGACCTGTTTTATAGAAGACTGAGTTCTGTGCACCATCCATCCTGTGTACGCAGTGAGCGTATGGTGAGGGTGAACCTTAATTCTGCAAGAGTATAGGGATAGACCCTACAACATATATATGTATATATATATGTGTGTGTGTGTGTGTGTGTGTGTGTGTGTGAAGTTCCAGTAAGTAGCTGAAAATATCAACTGAAAAAACTTGGTAGCTAGTCATACTAACCAAACCACCTGCTTGGCAGCTTGAATAACGTGACCTCTCTCTCTCTCTCTCTCTCTATATATATATATATATATATATATATATATATATATATATATATATATATATACCCACAATATTGTGTCATTTGGGCATCTAGCTAGACATGCATGTGATTAATTGGTTGACTGAACGCTTAATTTCCTGATCATTATGGCTATGGATGCAGAAGAAAAGAATGCAACGCCCGATATTATTTGTGGAGTCAGTTGCCACAACGGTCGATGCTGCGGATACGGTGAGAGCTGCTGCTCCGGCACTGGATGCTGCCGATCAGGTCAGACATGCTGCGGCTATCTTCTTTGCTGCGATGTTAAGGAGTATGCGGCGTTCGTGGATGCTCACGCTGTCCCTAGCAGGACAGCAGCCCTAGCAAACTGAAACCTTCTCATCTCTGATCTGTTATCGTGTTGATCGTGATGATAGCAGTAACTTATGGTGCATCTAAATAATAAAAGGGAGCATGCTTATTGTCTGCTAGGACAGCTTGCATGCAGGGTGTGGATCTCGTAGTTCTTGTTGTTCGCAAGAACCAGAACCAGTATTTTCGTCTATCGTCTGTGTGTACTTGTCTACTTGTGCAATCGAAATAAATGCGCCGATAGTTGCGCTTAATTACTTCGGTTGAATTTGTTTTGATATATATATATATATATATATTCTACAAGCAGTTCATCGTTTCTTTCCGGTCCGTGTGATAACCACCGCCAATCGACAGCAAAACCAGGGACCTGCTCTCACCCTTTCTTTTTCCTTCTGTCAAATCTTTTCTTATCTTTCTTTGTGGGCATTCAAGTTTGTGGGTGTCTTTTATCTTTTCTTTCTTTCTTTTTTTTTTTTTTCCCCGAAGGACTAAACCACTTAATATACATGCCTTTTGAAAAGGAAAAGCGTTGGTAAATCTGGACCGTCGTATCTTGCTTCGACAAGGCTGTGCGAAAAATGACAACAGATTGACGGCGTAATTGTTTTGAGGGTCGCCTTCGCTAACTAATCTTGCAAGGCAGGTTGTCTACCAAGTGTATGGATATTATTAATGTACATGTACATGACAATAGTCTTAGATTTGTTGTCTTAAAATCCTATCTATATATCTGATTTTTACATGCTAAAAGCGAGTTCATTAAAAACAAACTAATTAAGCTGTTAGAAAAGTCAAACTGTATATATGTATGTGTGTGTATAGAGAGAGAGAGAATATGAAGATAATGGATTGGTAGGGCCGACTCATTAGTTATTAGTTGATTTCCCGACAAGTTGGCGAGATGAGGGGATGAAATCAAACGCATTCTTAGTCTAAAATGGCAAGGTTAGATAATGATATGCACATTGTCAGAACCTGAGAGTGGCGTTTGAGAAACCCCATTTGATGTTTTTTGGGACCCAAAACACAAAGGCCATCTCCATCTCCATAATTGATAGAAAAATAAAAGCATGATCAAGGGAGAAGAGGAGGGTCCATCCACTGACAAGGACATGTAGAGTCCAACATGGTGATGAATGTGATAGCTAACTGACATGGACTTTGGGAGGGAAGTGATGAGTCTTAAAAGCTAAGGCTCGAGGGTCACCCCCACCATGTCTTGGCCATTAACAAGAAAGAAACAACAATGTACTTCAAATTCAAAATCTCTTTCCCCGGCCTCAAATTGGGTCGCTAAAACTACATGTGGTACTGGACCTACCATGTCCAAACCAGTTTCGCAAACAACAAAAAAAGCTAAGCAATCAAATGGGGTTTCTCAAACGCCACTCTCAGGTTCTGACAATGTGCATATCATTATCTAACCTTGCCATTTTAGACTAAGAATGCGTTTGATTTCATCCCCTCATCTCGCCAACTTGTCGGGAAATCAACTAATAACTAATGAGTCGGCCCTACCAATCCATTATCTTCATATTCTCTCTCTCTCTATACACACACATACATATATACAGTTTGACTTTTCTAACAGCTTAATTAGTTTGTTTTTAATGAACTCGCTTTTAGCATGTAAAAATCAGATATATAGATAGGATTTTAAGACAACAAATCTAAGACTATTGTCATGTACATGTACATTAATAATATCCATACACTTGGTAGACAACCTGCCTTGCAAGATTAGTTAGCGAAGGCGACCCTCAAAACAATTACGCCGTCAATCTGTTGTCATTTTTCGCACAGCCTTGTCGAAGCAAGATACGACGGTCCAGATTTACCAACGCTTTTCCTTTTCAAAAGGCATGTATATTAAGTGGTTTAGTCCTTCGGGGAAAAAAAAAAAAAAGAAAGAAAGAAAAGATAAAAGACACCCACAAACATTATTTGAGATTGTAGGCATTGGTATATATATATATTCTACACCTATCATGAATTGATTACAGAGATTTTACTTCTTTGTGGGCATTCAAGTTTAGAGCGATAGAGAGGTTTTAAGATTTTCCTTTCCTTTGCAAGTCCATTTCAAGGCTTCCAAATTGGGGTTAGCAAGGAACTATGAAATCTGGCAGAAAAAACTTTGAAGCATGAAAAGGACCTTTGGACAGAAAATATAAAAGAAAGCATACAAGAGGAGTTGATATATTAATGCATAACAAGTGAAATATGGATAATATACAAGTAAGGACGAGGCTCAAACATTGAGAAAATGCACGAGAGAGAGAGAGTTGAAAGAAGAAAACAGTGTTGGGTCGATGCCCTGCAGCGAGAGAGAGAGAGAGAGAGAGAGCTTCTAAAGAGACGAATAATCTCCTGTCGCGGGAATGAGTTGTCACACTCTTTCCTTGCATCAAAAAGGAAGGTGATTCCCTTCTTTTTCCTTTTCTAGGCAGGAATGAAAAAGGAAAATGAAAAAATTAAAGCGCATCTATCTCCTTGTTATTTTCTCTCAACTGTATAAAATCAAGGGTTGGGAGAGAGAGGGAGAGATAGAGGAAAAAAAAAAGAGACAAGTTGGTAAATATTAGACCACTTTCGTAATGGACACTAAAAGTAATTAATTAATGTGCTTTTTTACTACTAATCCAACTTTATAGATTTGATTTTAATAATGATTCAATGAGAAACATGTACTAAATTAGTCATTTTTTTCACTTTAATAATGTTTTTAATATTAAAAAAAGAAGGACTCTTACTACATCAAAAGTGTGAAGTGTGATAACGGAAAAGTCAAATTATTTTACAAAAATAACTAAAACAAAATTTATATTTAATTAGTGTTTTGGAGCTCAATAGGTTGTTTATATTTGGGTTAAAATAGTTTTCATATCATAGTTTTCATATCAAATTTAAGTGGTCCGGCTTTTGCCTCTTACCTAATTAATAATCTGGTATCTACCAATTACACTCGCTCTCTCAACACACACACACACATATATATATATATATATATATATAATGTTGGCCAACTTGGCAAAACTCCAAAGTCGGCACCTAAACTTGGGAGACTTGGCAAGAATCAGCTCACTCACTGCATCAAGGACTCGTATTGCAATCAACCGAGTAATTGTTTTAAAGTGTAAAAATTCATTTTTATTTTTTAAGTACTTTTTAACCTTTTTTGCTTTCTTTTCCTCTTATGAATTTTTTTTTGAGTGACATGAAAGGAATACTAACTTAACTACTTGCAAATATGTTCTCACTATCTAAATGTCCAAAGGTCCATGGAGAATCACGTGGTTGATAGATATATATATATATATATATATATATATATATATATATATATATATATATATATATATATATATATATATATATATATATATATATATATATATATATATATATATATATATATATATATATATATATATATATATATATATATATATATATTATTTATATATATATATATATTATTTATATTTATATTTATATAGTGATTGGTAGGTACCAGATTACTTGGGTAAGGAATAAAAATCAGACCTCTTAAATTTATGTGAGCAAGTGTTCTAAACAAAGTATGAACCTTTTAATGTGTTTATGAACCCTAAATTAATATAAATCATGTTTTAATTCAAGTCATTTTTGTTAAAAAAAAATCTTTGTACCATCAAACTTTTTATGTTATTAGAGCCGTACATTTTTTATTATTAAAAAAATTAATTAATTAAAAAAAACAACAAATTTAATCAATGGATCTCATCAAATCACTCTTAAGATCACATCTATAAGGTTAGATTTCAAAAAAAATAATTTTAATTGTTAATTTCAATAGGCCTGGTTTTCGTCTTTTTCACAAGCAGTTTGGCTTTTACCAATATATATATATATATATATATAATCTGTTACCCCCGAACACGCACAGCGGACTGCACTTACAAGGTAAATCTTCAAAGCTGGTATCAGGGCGAAGCTGATCCATATACATTGACACATTGTTGGTATCTGAGTTCTCCACTCTTTGTTCATTCATTTTAAATAAGAACCCAACTTATTGTAAGTATCTCTTAAGGTTTATTAAAACATGAATAACTGCATGAATCTATAAAATAAATCACAAACACAACCTTCATAAATGAAAAACGTCATGTTCTTAAAAATGCTAGTTTGCCTTCATTAATAAAAAGAAAGTCACCAATCATACTTTTTAAGTCAATGTCACAACATTTATATACCTACAAGCTTTAATCACGCCTAAAGAAAGGAAATACTAACGTTAAGATATATATATATATATATATATATATATATATATATATATATATATATATATATATATATATATATATATATATATATACTAATGTCAATATTTCTCCTCCTTCTACCTACAAGCTTTAACACAGTCCGGATCTTTCTCCCTCCGTCTCTTTCTCTCTAAGCACGAAGATGTTCGCTCGCTAAACCTCATTAGTACTCCTACCATCGCCTTCTTCTTCTTATTCTTCTCGATTCTGATCAGCCACTTCCTCCAACTCTCCTTCTCACAGGACTTTACCGATGAATCGGTGACGGTGAGCCCAAACCAGGCCTGCAACTTAATCCTCAATCCCTCCTTCTCCAGGTCCCTCATCCCAAGCCAGTCTCGCTCCAACCTCTACGGCTACGGCCGGTACCTGGCAGAGAAGTCCCTCCACCAGTCCGCCACCTTCTCATCCCTCATCGACGGGACCATCCGAGACAACGCCTCCCTCCCATCTCAGGCCGCCGGCGCCCTGGCCGACTGCTTCCTCCTCTCCCAGCTCACCACCGACTTCTTGCTCTCCTCCCTCGCCACCCTCGAATCCAACAACACCACACCAACCTGCCCGACGATCAGGCCGACGACAAGGTTCAGACCCTCCTGAGTGCCATCGTCACCAACCAGCAGACCAGGCCAACTTTTCCCAGCGCGGCCACAAGCTCTACGCCCCGCTGGAGAACGGCACACAGCTCTACAGCCTCTCCCTCACTGTGCTCAGCCGTTCCTGGGCCACCCAGAAGGCCAAGCGCGAAAGGCAATTGCTGGACGAGTTGAGAGTGCGGCGAGATGGCGGGGCCCCTTGGGTCAATGAGCAGGCATTGGAGTTTGCCTCTGGCAGGAGGATGGCCCTCCAGACGGTGGGGAGCGTCGTTGTGGCGCAGGACGGGTCCGGCAACTATCTCACCATCGGCCACGCCATCGCCGCCGCTCCGGCGAAGAACGACGGGAGCAAGGGGTTCTTTCTGATCCGGGTGAAGGCAGGGGTGTACAATGAGTACGTTACATTGGACAAGAAGAAGAAGTACGTAATGATGGTCGGCGGCGCCTGAATGACGATCATCACCAGCCAGCGCAGCGTCGGAGACGGCTCCACCACTTTCAATGGTTACATGTCCCTTGATGCCTAGAGCAATTTTTATGGGTTTGTTGATGAATTTCTAACCTTATTAATTAGCCTGTTACAAAATTAATTTTCATCAATTTCTCGACATATATTGTGTTCATCCTTCTAGCATATAGATAAGTTTTTTTCTTTAAAAAAAAAGTGGATTTTTTTTTTTTGTTGATGAACAAATTGAAGCTAGAAATTTTTTATGAGAGAGTTAAATTATAGTTGCAAAATTTTAACATGAATTGAAATATTATTTTTAAAACTTTTTATATAAAATAAGATTTTTAATTTTTTTTAGGGCTAGGGCTCAGCAAGCCCCTTTGGCTCCACTCCTGTTGATGAGAAATCCTTCAAAGCCAACACCATGAGGAGTAAAATGAGCAACAAAGAGTGCCAACTTTAAAGCCCAAATCACAATGCTACTCCTAACTTAAGAACTATTTTGAATATAAATAAACAAGGCTTCGTCGTAGAAAACCAATTTCTAATGTAGTCGCCATGGTTGCAGTGGTGCTGGGCCAAGGCTTGGTGGCGATTGGCATCACGGTCTCGAACACGGCGGGGTGAACCAAGGGGGAAGCGGTTGCCGTCCGAAACAGTGCCGACCTGTCCGCCTTCGACAGATGCATCTCCGTGGGCTGCCAAGATAGTCTCTACGCCCATTCCCTGAGTCAGTCCTACAGAGAATGCGACGTCTATGGCACCGTCGATTTCTTCTTCGCGGCAACGCAGCAGCCGTCTTCCAAAACTGCAACCTCTACGCCAGACTCAAATACCAACACGGCCACGGCTCAGGGGAGAAGAGAACCGTCCCCAACCAGAACACCGGAACCTCCTTCATCAACTGCAATGTCCTGGCTGCTTCTGAATTGTCCGGGAACTCCAAGGTCAAAACATTTCTTGGGCGGCCATGGAGGCAGTACTCGAGTCGAGAGCAGTGTTCATGAAGTCTAATCTTGGTAGCCTGATTAATTCCCGCTGGTTGGTCTCCTTGGTCTGGAAATTTTGCTGGAAGAGTCAAGTGGCCTGGATTCTCTGTGGTGGCTGCCAATGATGCCCAACGCTTGACGGTGTCTAGTTTTGTACAAGTTGGTGATTGGTTGCGGGCTGGTTTAGATCTGTGGAAATCCTACTTGGTTGCCTTTCATTCGTTTGTTTGTTGATTTATATGTGAATTTGAAGAACTTGCAAAGATATTGTGCAAGTTTGATTTGAAGATGGATTTGTTTGTACACGTTTAAATGAATAAAATTTTTTGGCTAGTGGATCTTTTTATGGTAGCGAACATTTGAAAGTTCTTTATGAAGATATGGCTGTGAAATAAAAAGAACATTATTGTGTGTGTATATATATATATATATAATATGCAATTTTCCTCTTTATCTAGTGTCATGGGGACTTAGGTAAAGAGAATGCTTAACTTGATGTGGCAACCCAATTCTGTATGACCCATTAAAGCTCATGAGAATAGAACAAGACCAGCTAACAACTTGTACAACACTGGTCTGACCAATTATGTTAGGACTTTTTAATACCAAAACTAAAAAGTATATAGTTTTATTTAACATAGTCACAAAAAACACGTTTTTGTTTTGAAGATAAATTAACTAGCCGTTTAAAACTTAAAAAAAAAATTGCATTTTTTAAAAAAACATTAAAAAACGAAAAAAGCACTATTTTAACACTCTTTTAATGCATTTTTCGTGTTTTTTTAGTTTTTTCATTTTTTTAATGCCAAATAGTTTTTTTTTTTGTTGCAACTCTAGTGATGTTTATGTTATTAGTTTATCACTTATTTTATTTTTCTCTCAATTTTAGTTTCTTAAAATTTTTAAAAAAAAATCGAATTTTTTTTATTTTTTTCAAGCTCGCCGTATTATGCTCAAAAAAAACATCGCCGTCAAAAACTCCAAAACATTATTTGAACCACAATCACCCACCACCTTCAGTTCCACAACCCTATGTGATAATTTTTATCTTGAACTAAATAAACATGGCAACAAAGTACCTTGCACCTTGTTTAAATTGGTAGATTTATAATGAGCAGCGGTGTTTCGGTTAACATGCTTCAGATCATATTTGAAAATGTACGTATATTAGAGTTTTTTTTTTATTAGTTCAAGTAATTTAGCTGATTTGAATAGGCCGATTCACTGAGCAGACAATCCTGCTTATTCATTTAAGAATTTGATTTTCACGACGCCATCGCCATCCATTCCATCTAATTGATACAAAAGATCATTATTATTGAATTTGGAGTTCTGAGAGCAAGTTGACAAGAAAATCTTTCGTACTGAAGAGCAAGGAAATCAAATCCAAATCTCAAGTAATATTTCTTAATCGATTTTTGTCATCCCCACAACATGTTCATTGATTAGGGGAAGCGAGTTACTTTGTTTCCATTTACATGTTTCAGAAACAATTGGACGGACGTGCACAAGTTTTGGCGTTCCCGAGATACGCGGAAAAGGTTTCCGTCGCGTTTTCTTGGTTGGTTTCCATTTTTGGACAACCGTCCAATTTTCTGCCGATTTCGACAACTTTTTGAATGCTTCGCGGGTTAAACAAGAGCGAGAGTTCGCGCTCTGCAATTGACTGGTGCGTGCTCTTCACTCCGTCCCCCCACTCTCTCCTTCTCCTTCTCTCTCCATTCCAAAGGGATCGTCCTGGTGGGTGGGTACTTGGGGTTTCAGGCAGAGGCAAAGCCGGTGGAATGCGACCAATTTTTCTGGCTTCGAGACCCCTTTGCCGTGTTCCTTGGGTTTCCGAATCTGAGAAACCTAATGTGGACTCTCGCAGCAGATGAAGGCCTTTGAAGATCGTCTAATCGCAGTCTTAAACCTTCTCTCGCACCAGACGAATGCTTCATAGCCTGCTCGCCTCCTTGGCAGCCATTCGGAGGGTCTGATTGTAGGTACTGTTCGTTTCTTCTTTTCTTTCCTTCATACCTAAACCGCTGCCCGTTAAATAAGCTCTTCTATTATTCTCTCTCATGTTTCCATCTTATTCGTGTTGTTTTACCACTTTTTTTTTATTGTTCCTTCTTCACCGCTCTCAATCTTGAACGCTTTTGTTTGCTCGCTTTAGAATGCGAATTTTCTTGCCGATGCCTCATTTTCCCCGATTCTCTAAAGTTGCAATAGAGCTTTTTGTGCTCCCGTTAAGTTCCTTCCGCGAACCCATGAATCGATGCTTCACTTGGCTGATTTGTATTCGATTCCTTTTGTTTGTCGTGTATTTCTCCTTTATTTTATAACTTTCATCTGATGTTATTTTCATATTCTTCCATTATTATGTTATTGTGCTGCGGTGTTTTCCATGAACGACATTTAGTTGACTGTTGCTGAAAACCACGCTCGCCTAAGATTTTCTTAGTTTTACCCCTTTTTGTGTCCATATACGTTTTTTCATGGCACGGAATTCCAATTTGGGTTTTGTCTCTGCAATATCTTTGATTGTTATGAGGTGTGGTGGTTGGATGATTGACTTTGGTTACATGATCTTGCAATCAAATGTCTAGATTATGTTGCTTTTCATCTTTTTTATTCTCTTCAGTCTCCATCGCCAAAGCTCGGTTTTACAGGGACTGTTTTTTACTTTTTTATGTTTAAAACTTCTAATTTTGATTGTCACGAGGCATATGGTTCAGTGCCTCTAGGTGGACGAGGTGTATTCTACTTGTTGATGTGAAACCAGATTAGCATGAACTAAGTGTTTACTGCATCAATTATTTCATAATTTTCAAAAGCTTAACATATTCTTCCAAATTTTCAAAACATTTTTGAGTGTTGTTGTTTATAAGTCATAAAATTTCAAACAATTTCAAAACTCTTGAACTACTTGCACTACTTGAAAAATTCTTTTCTCATTTTGCAAAACTCTTGCACTTTTTTAACTTTTTGCAAGAAACATTAACTTTTTTACTAACTCAACAAATTTTATAGAGGATTTTTTCAAAATGTTTAAATGGTTTTAAAATTTATCATCTTTCAAGCTTTGCAACTCCTAACTTTATTTTACAAATGACCTTTTTAAAGAGTGTCATTCAAATGGTACTTTATGTAGATTTTTTCAAATCCAGCTTTCACAGGTTTTATGTACTCAAAACTTTCATGAATAAAATTATGAATTTTCATAATTTTCAAAAGGTTAAAACATTCTTCTAAATTTTTGAAACATTTTTGAATGTTGTTGTTTATAACTCATAAAATTTCAAAACTCTTGAA
The DNA here is from genome assembly GCF_008831285.2 of Nymphaea colorata. NCBI lineage: Eukaryota > Viridiplantae > Streptophyta > Magnoliopsida > Nymphaeales > Nymphaeaceae > Nymphaea > Nymphaea colorata. The sequence continues at coordinate 6,957,188 of NC_045144.1, forward strand.
CTACTTGCACTACTTGATTTTTTTTTTCTTTTTGCAAAACCCTTGCACTTTTTTAACTTTTTACAAGAAACATTAACTTTTTGACTAACTCAACATATTTTATAGAGAAATTTTCAAAATTTTTAAATAGTTTTAAAATTTCTCATCTTTTAGGCTTTGCAACCCCCAACTTTATTTTACAAATGGCCTTTTTAAAGAGGGTCATCCAAATGGTACTTTATGTAGATGCTTTCAAACTCAACGTTCACAAGTTTTATATACTCAAACTTTCATGAATAAAATTATGAAATCTTCATAATTTTCAAAAGCTTAACACATTCTTCTAAATTTTCAAAACATTTTTGTAATTTCAAACCATTTCAAAACTCTTGAACTACTGGCACTACTTGAAAGTTTGGAAAATGTGAAAACAAAAAGACTCATGATGTTGGCAAATATGTAAAAGAAAGTAATAACAAATATTCTACCTTGTTTCAGGTTATTATAGTTCCCTGTGGTTTCAATGAAGGTTGTGGCCAAAGAAGAGACAGCGAAGAGACAACTATTCAAAAGGATCTATCAATTGAAGTTTGCTATACTTCATGACAATACTAATATGTTTCAAGTAAATCTTGGGGGACCTAAAATTAAACGAGAAAATATCAAATATGATGTCAAATGTTTAAGTTGTTAGATAATAAAAGTGGAACAGCAGTCAGTGGCTTGGTGGTTTGCTAAAAGGATCGTTTATTTCACTGTGAAATTGGGATGATAATACCATGGATTTTGTGACAGAATTATGAGGTAAAATAATGCTATTTGTGTGACTATTGTGTTCGACTCACCAGGCCTTCTGATTTTCTACAAAGAGCAATCAGTCACTCTCTTGAAATCCTTGTGGATTTGTAATTTGTATGTAAATGAAATTGGTAAACTACATGGTACACAAAATCCATTACTACTGATTAAGATTCACAATTTAATTCTTGACCTGGGGACTACTGCTGAAAGGATTGAACACTAAAGTTAGAAAGACTATGACTTTTAATCCCCAATTGAATGGGTAATTGGAATGAACGATTCAAACTCTAAAAGATATGTTATGAGCATGGCCACTAAAGGAAAAGGTGATTAGGATAAACATATGAAATTGACAGAATGCGCCTATAATAATAGCTCTCATTCTTGTGTGGAGATAACACCAAGTGAAGTTCAGTTTGGAAAACCACATTGAACGCCTTTTTGTGAACTAAATCTAGAGATTATAAGATCGAGAACACCTTAGTCCTAGAAGACTATTCTGACTAAGTGACTAATTGATCAGTAAAAAAGAAAAGGAACTTGATTGTAACTCAAAGCAGACAAGAATTATATGCTAATGACAGATTCAAAGTTTGAGGTACAAGTTCATGTATTTCTGATGATTTTACTGCAAAGGGTGCCTTTCGTACACACTTTGTCTATCATACTCTCGTACCATGATGTTCTAAAATTGCTGTACGTGGACACACTTGCCCGTACCAAGACCCATATCTATGTGACTTAGATTATAATATAAGTGTAAATTGAATTTTTGACTTACTATAAAGGGTAGTTCAGGAATATGTATATATATGTGGTGATAAGCCTGAATTTCAATATAAAATATCAAATTTTATGGTTAGGTACAAGTTGGATGATTGTAGAATGTATATGTATGTGTGTGCACACATACATGCATGTGTGTGTTTATAACAAAAAGGGTATTATTGGAAAAACCAGAAAAAAAATGTGCAGCAGAGGGGTCATGGATGTAAATGGGTGATTTTTGGAATTCTTGTATTAGTTAATGTTGACTATGTTATTCCTTTAAAAGGATACATAATATATATAATTATGCATATATCTAACGTCTATGCACAAAAGGGAGATATGGGAGGGGAGTTGGGTTTGACCCAATGGTCCACACCAACTCAGCTCCACTCACCACCTCCCATGTCTTGTCCAAAATAAAAACAGCTAGAGATGGGAGAGGAAGTCTTACTGGCAGAATGAGGTAGAGGGAGATCAGAGGCTGTGCAAGAGAAAGAGGGAAGGAGAGAGAGAGAGAGAAGGGAGTGAGGCAGAGAGCAGAAGGAATACATGGGAGAAAAAAAAAAAAAAAAGAAAGAGAAGCTGCAACAACTGCAAGTGAAGGGGAAAAAACTCACAGAGGTGGAGGGCAGAGAGAGTATGTGGGTGGCGGAAAAGAAGAAAGAGAAGCAGCAACAACAACAAGTAAAGAGGAAAAAATGGAAGAAGCTCACAGCAGCATCAATAGGAGCAGAGAAGGAGGAGGAGGACAGCAAAGTAAAAACAAAACTACATTAAAAAATATGCACAAGAAATATCCTTATATACAAATCATACAAATACTGTTCACTGCAAAATACATGAAGTTACGAACTTATAGAAATAGTAATGTAAAACAAGATATACAAATATATAAGTGCTCACATACATTCTTACAGCAAGTTCTGTTGCTTTTGTTATTCATGGGTAAAATAGAATGTATTTCTGAACTTTCTGCTGTTGCTACATTCTTCCCAGAAATTCAAGATGCTAATCTTGTGTGGTCCATTGCATGTCTCATGGGTGTGGGTACTGGTGCGATATGGGAATGGTGGTGCAGGTATGGGTACACCAGTTTTAAAATTATGGGTACGGGGTACAGCAGAGCATGAATATAAATATGTACATTATATATATAATAATCTGCAAAAGTTCTCAAATTAAAGAAAGGGGAGAAAAATATAAAATCTAGGTGGAAGGGAAATAAAAAGAAGCGAACAATGAAAATTAAAGCAAAAATTTGAAAAGATAAATTTTTAAGTTTTTAAAATACCGCCGTACCTGCGTCCCGACACGGGTACTTGGCCATAACACACGTACCAGGGTGACATAGGATCCATTCCCTCTGGCAAAAGCAACTTGACCAAAATATTAAAGTTACATGTTTTGTGACTAAGTTAATTCATTCTTTGCTGTTATCTACTAAAGCTATATCACAAAATCCAGACACGAAGTTGTCCTTCTATTGTTTGCAGATTAGTGGCATAAATGGTTGACATAAGCAAATGACTAGCTTAAAAACACTCTGAGTAAATGTCCACGTTGATCTTTTCCTCTCAATTTCTGGTTCTCAATGCATAGGAATGGAACTCATGCACCATAATATTATGGTGAGTGTATTGCACAACTGTATGCCATCTGGTCAAGTTCCTGAATGTTGGTGTAGGTTTTTGACGACAGCCTGACTGGCCCCATGCAATATGCAAAATTGACAAGAAAAAGGGCATCTCAAGAGTATGTTTCTCCTTAATAGATGTGCTTTATCCTTCCAGAGTTAAATGTTCTAGTGTTAATGATGAAAGTGCTGTTTCCTCTACAGCTTCTTTTCTTTTGTAATTTTCTGTTCTCTGCTAGGTTTGTAGTTTGCTTGTTCTGATCCTAATTCATGGGCAGGTTTTAGTTGGGTAAGACTTGTAAACATTGAATTGTCTTTGGTTTTGATTTTGAATCACAATAATCAATTTAATGGTGATTAACTTTCTTGAAATACATTTGCACGTACTTCAAAATGAGAGTAATTCATGCTCACAGGATCTCCATATAAATTTGATTGTCAAAATAAGTATGCCATTTGCACACACATAAGTCATAAACAGACGTGAGATCAGTTGCCATATCTGAAATAGACTCATATATTAAATAGTAGACCCTTCATAATAAATCTGCATACTAATTTCACTAGCTTCCATTTGCTACTCAAGGATCTGCAATTAGTTGTCTTGTACTTAAAAAACTTAATTTGCACTAGGTAATGGAAAACATGTGGCATTGAAACATTTAACTAATATTCCTGCTTCAACTGTCTCAATTTACAACCCCAAGGTGCAAAGGGCTCAGATGAGGTGACCTGCTTCTTGCATTTATGCCTAGGCGATCTTCACATTCATAGTGGCATTACCTTGCAGGGATTTGTCTAATGCAGCTACTTCTTGTATGAAACAAAGCCTGTAAGAGTCCCCATATCATCTCATGATTTGCATATTCTTTTCATCCATTACATTCCTCACTGTCACTGACAATCACCATTACCATTCTTCTGCAATCTAGTTAAACAATGTAAAGGCACAGGAAAAAGAGCAAGCTTCTTTCTTTGCATTTTGAACTTGTGACGGTGGAAGCTTTTTCAGAACCATCAAGTAGCTGGTTTACTCATTGTAATAACATTTTTGTATTGCACATTGATGCAGTAACATCATACATTATCCCTTGAAGGAATGCTGCAATTGTCGTAAACCAAAATGTGAGGTTACTCTCCTCGTTTTTTTTTTAAACCCAAGCCTGGAATTGTTCTTCCAATGCTGGGCCTACAATTCTTTTAAATGACATTCTAATAGCTTTTCTTGTCAGATTTTTCTTTTCACATAAATTGCTACCGATGGTTAGTATCAAACCAATGATGCACCATCTATACGCTGCCTGTCTGACCAACTATGTTATGCATACTTTACTCAGTCTATCAAAAACCAATTCACCATAAACCAATTCAATACTCTTAATGGGTGGATTTATCTGAATGAATCTGGCACAGTTCCAAGATCTATATTTGATGGCTAACCTTGAAAGGCCCGGAATAGGGATGAAATTGAGTTAAAATTGTGGTTGTAGATCTAGATCTTCAATAATTTGCCAGATTACTACATGAAAAATGGGCTCTTTAATCACCAAACATTCGTTAATTTGATTTTTTTTTCCTTGTATCAATCAAACGTTCAAATTAGTAAACTCGGACATTCCATCAGGTAGTTTCAAGAGAGAGAGAATTGACATGCTTTTTGTTTCTTTCTATTTTAACTGCGGAAGAAATCTATAAAGTTTTTGCTGGCCATTACTGTTTGAAGATCAAAGTTTAATTTACATTCCTTCATTTTTGCAGAGTAAGGCAAGGTAGTTCATAGCAACACAGCAGTCGATCGAGTAATCATAAGGATTTCCAAGAAGATTGAATCCTTCAACTCTTCTTAGATCTCATGGAGAAGAAGAATGAAAGGAACAATAATGGTGGGTGCATCAGCAAATCAAGAATGGGGAGGCAGAAGATAGAGATAAAGAAGATAATCAACGAGGAGGCTCGTCAGGTCTGCTTCTCAAAGCGACGAAATGGGCTCATCAAGAAGGCCGGAGAGCTCTGCATTCTCTGTGGTGTTGAGATTGCCATCATCGTCTTCTCTCCCGCCGGCAAGGCCTTCTCCTACGGCGACCCCTCCGTTGATGCTGTCATCAACCGCTTCATCGACCCTTCCTCCCACGTCCCCACCCCTCCCGACGCCCACTATGCGTCTACCATTGATGAGCTCAACCGCCAGAATGACGAGCTCGTCCAACAGATCGAAGTCGAGAAGAAGCGCCGTGTCCTGCTACAAAAGCTGCACCGGAGCGAGGGGTGCGACTTCTGGGACGCCAACATGGAGAACTTCTCGCTCGAGCAGCTTGAGGAGTTGAAGGGCACCCTGGAGGAGATGAGGTTGGCTCTGGCCAAGCACGCCAATGAGCTCACGATGGGAATGGCGGCGATGCATCTACCATCCGCCACCAGTCACCACAACCAATTTCCTCTGCCGTCTCTCCCTCCTCCTCCTTATGCTTCGGCCAGTTACTCCTCTGCTCCTCTGCCATCCAGCTCCTTTCTTGGTGTACACAACGCCAACTCCATGACCATCCCGTTCACTTATAGCAACAACGCTTTCATGGTGTCCTCCTCCAACTCTCACGGAACCATGGCAACCTCCGGCGATTATTTCCTTAGTAACCATGCTGCTGGCTGGCCAGTCTACCCGCTTTAAGGATTTCTCTTACTCTTTAGCCAGACCGGAACATCTAGTGTCCATGCTCCCCATGTTAGATGCAATGTAGAGTCTAGTGCACCTTAGACCATTTTTTATTGTTCATAACTGTTGCTTGATTTATCACATTCTCTCAATAAAATTTGGTATTTGATTTTTTGAACTGATAGTTGCCTCTCGTTGATCAATTGTTTAGAGATTGTATTGAAATTTTCGATGTATATTTATGGCTCCTTCTGCCACCGATTTTTCTTGGCAAGAGGAAAAAATAAAATAAAACAGAAATTAAGTTGCAAAAAAAGGAATACGTGTTACTGTATCTACGCTTTAGTGCAAGAATCGTGAGTTGATAATCTGTTCCATGCACACATTAGTTAATCTACTGAACATTATGGTTTGCGCTTTGCGTGCACCCATTAAAGATCACTTGAGTTCATCATGCGCAATCGCTTTTCCTTTTGATACTCATTTAGATCTGATAACAAAGATATGAGCAGCATGAGATTTATTGTAATTAATTAGTGATTACCACTTAAAAGAACATTAAACTTTGCCTAACTTTCATTTTCTCTCTTGCTACTTCACTTCCCATAGTGAAATGGGTAGTTTTTACATGAAAAAGGAAAGGGTAGCATGTGCATGACACCTACCCCTTGAAGTGGGTAGAAGAACACATGTCATGCACCGGAAGCCATGTACGGTGCAATGGGATGGGCGTAACCAGGGGCGGAGGGAGGGGGGGGGGGGGGGGGGCGCCCGGACCATGGCCTGGGTGAGCTCAGGAAAAAAAAAATTATATTGAAAAAATCAATTTTTTTTAGTTTGGCCCGATCGATCGCTCCTCTTGGTCCGACCTTGGCCATTTTTTTTTTTTTATATTGAAAAAATCAATTTTTTTTAGTTTGGCCCGATTGATCGTTCCTTTTGGTCCGACCTTGGCCCGGCCCGCAAATCGTCTTAGCCCGATCCTACAAAAAATCCTGGCTCCGCCCCTGGGCGTAACCACCTCCAGCATTGAGCAGATGCTGGAATTAATGAGCATATCAAAAGCAAACTAAAATGAAGGAGAAAATCTCAATAGAAGCTCTTTATGTTAGAAGTTTATGGTGCCGTAAATGAAAAATATATTTTGAGTTTAATGATAATAAAAAAGAAATTTTTAGAGCAACGTTGGATGTATGATTTCTATGTAATGCACTATCAACCTATCAACCCTAGGGTCGATGGGTCTGGCCTTTTTGTGGACGTAGGTGATTAAACATGGAACCATGTTAAATTTCAATACTTTATGGCGTAAAAGCAATGCAATATGGCCTCAAGTATAGAATGAGCATTATCAAATGCAAGCCAAAATCAAGAAGAAAAATCTTAATAGAAGATTTTTATGGTAGAAGAACATATATATATATATATATATATATATATATATATATCCATTGACATATTTACCTAAACAAAGAAAATAAAATAAAAACAAGCTATTTCTAGTCAATATGTTTCATAATGGGTCTAAGGGGTTGCCTTGAACAATCCTTCCACTCCTTGGCCACTGGTTAAGGAGGCCATATCGGGCCCCATGCTTTGTTGGCAACGGTTTGAGGCTATCGTGACTATACAAAGTAAGTTCTATTTTTTGCAATACGGCTAATGTAGACCAGAAAATTTTGGCCCAAAAAAAAGAAAGAAATTAATCTCAAAAGATGTATATGGTAATGCAATATTGTCCCTAGTTACTTTCAATCTTTATGTGCATAGTGATGCTTAATATATGAATTTTTCACTCCGGATCAATTATACCTACAACATTTTAAGAGTATCTTCTCAGGATGTATTTTTTATATGTAGATTAGGAATCAAATTGAACTGTCACATCCAAAATATCCTAAAATAACATCATTTGGCATCATCTTTTATAGATACAATCTTTTAAAATGTCACATTTTCCCAAAATAATAATGCAATAGAAGCAGTATTTCTCACATTTGGCATTAAACAATTTCATTACAAATTGTCCTGAAAAAGAAGGACATCTTCACCCCAAGATGTATTCTAAGAGATCACAAGGATATATAGAGGCCCTATTGATAGCTTCGACCAATCCAATTTTTAGCGAGAGAGAGAGAGAGCTTTATCTCATGTCGCCCCTGTTATGAATGAAAACCACTGCACCGCATCCCAGTTAATTTCCAAGTAGTATCAAGCATGTCAGTGTCTCTATTATATATCGTTCTTCTTCTTCTTCTTGTTTTTGTTCTTCTTCTTGTATAATGAATTCTTTGGTTCTTTGCTCTTCTTGAAGTTATTCCTCACTAACACAGTCTTTTGTCTTGGTGTTTCTCTTCATGGGTTTCAGTTATGTGAACAAAAATCTGTTTAAAGTGCATAGTTATACAAATTTAAATTTTTAAAGGGTAAAAAGAAAATGCAGACGAGAAAGATTTCCTTGAAGTGGGTTGTGGTCAAATGCCCACACACTACCCACAGCTGCTCCTCCCTGGGTTGAGACACCTCTAGATGGCAAACAACTACATGAGTTGGGTAAGAAACGCTCTTCTGTTTATATATATATATATATATATATGACACTCTTTATATAAAACACTCTATGGCAGTGAACAGTACACTTTCCGAATGTCTGCATTGAACAAAAACTAGAGTAAGCTAGAGCAACTCAAGATAATCCAAAAATTCGATCTTTCAGAAGAGAAACCATTTAATGAACAAAAAAAAGATGCAATAAATCAATAAAAAACGATCAGATCCAAATCATCCACGTCAAATCAGCGTATAAACTCGTCGAGGCAAGAGAGGGTCAACCAAACCTTTGTATAATTCAGTTGAACGAGGTGCCGGGAGAAAAACGAGATGTTCTCGAGGACAAACCCGTGAATCGAAATGGGAAAAAAACCCTACAAGGAGGAGATGTTGGACGAGAGGAAAGAGAAGAGAAAAGCGGAGCAGAGACTGAGAAGGGCGGGTTAGGTGGATCCTTACGTAGGGGATCGCAGCAAACAACAGCTTTAACCGGAGGCAAGGGTTGGAGATCGGCTTAACCGTCGTTAATCCTTTCGGTGTGTGAGTTGAGGCCCTCAATGGGTTCGAACCCGCACCTCGGATTAAGCTGTCGTTTGCTGCGATCCCCTATATAAGGAATCCACTTCACCCGTCTTGTTCAGTCTTTGCTCATCTTTTCTCTTCTCTTTTCTCTTGTCCAGCATCTTTTCTCTTCTCTTTTCTCTTGTCCAGCATTTCTTCCTTTTAGGGTTTTTTTCCCCATTTCGATTCGCGGGTTCGTCCTCGCCAACATCTGGTTTTTCTACGGGCACGTCGTTCGGACCAATTTATACAAAGGTTTGGTTGACCCTCTCTTGCGTCGAGGAGTTTATACGCTGATTTGACGTTGATCTGATCTTTTTGATTGATTTATGTGCTTTTTTTTTTTGTTCATTAAATGCTTTCTCTTGTGAAAGATCCAATTTTTGGATGATTTTTGGTGTTGTTAGCGCACTTAAATGCATGCCTTTGAAATTATACTATAATTATTCAAATGGCCTCTCTCTTGACAACATCACCCGATTAACTTTAAGCTAATGACTATCATGTTCTTGCTCCTAATAATTAACTCTTTATTCCCACAGATAAGAGCACCAACTTTTCATCCAGATTAAATATATTTACTCTACCACTGGTAAATTAATCAGTTATTCGCAGAAAAACCTGTTCTTTCCGCTATATATATATAATATATATATATGACACTCTTTGTATATAACATCTATAGCAGTGAACAGTACACTTTCTTAATGTCTGCATTGAGAACCAGTAGCAAGAACAAAAACTTGAGTAGGGTAGAGCATCTAACCGCTCAACTCGAGATCCCATGGCAACCGTGTACTGTAATCCAAGTGGAAGAAATCAAATGCATGCTTAGGCCTCTCCCTAGCTTATGCCCATTGTCTACTCTGTTGTGTTCATTCAAATGGTCTCTCTCTTTGTAACTAATGAACAATCTCTTCTGCAAGTATGTTCCATATTGAAGTATACGTGGATGCAGTGGACGTCATGACTGCTCCATGTACAGCAAAAGAAGGAGGCCATTTGAGTGAACACGACGTAGACGATGGTGCCAAGCCAGATAATGAGGAGTCTGAGCATGCATTTGACTTTCTTCCACTTGAAAACCATACACAGTTGCCATGGATTTCGACTTGAGTGGTCAGATACTTCAATTTTCTGCTTTTAAAAGGAA